>NC_079231.1:2172274-2177274 GCF_029633865.1 Lampris incognitus | reverse complement strand
TGTACTTTTAATACAGTTGTACAGTATCTACAGTTGTAAAGTTTGTTGTCTGTACCTTTAATACAGTTTTATAGTCTCTACAGTTGTACAGTTTATAGTCTGTACCTTTAATACAGTTGTACAGTCTCTACAGTTGTACAGTTTGTAGCCTGTACCTTTAATACAGTTGTACAGTCTCTACAGTTGTAAAGTTTGTACAGTCTCTACAGTTGTACAGTTTGTAGTCTGTACCTTTAATACAGTTTTATAGTCTCTACAGTTGTACAGTTTATAGTCTGTACCTTTAATACAGTTCTATAGTCTCTACAGTTGTAGAGTTTGTACAGTCTGTAGTCTGTACCTTTAATACAGTTGTACAGTCTCTACAGTTGTACAGTTTGTAGTCTGTACTTTTAATACAGTTGTACAGTATCTACAGTTGTACAGTTTGTAGTCTGTACTTTTAATACAGTTGTACAGTATCTACTGTTGTAAAGTTTGTAGTCTGTACCTTTAATACAGTTGTAAAGTTTGTACAGTCTCTACAGTTGTACAGTTTGTAGTCTGTACTTTTAATACAGTTGTACAGTATCTACAGTTGAAAAGTTTGTTGTCTGCACCTTTAATACAGTTTTATAGTCTCTACAGTTGTACAGTTTATAGTCTGTACCTTTATTACAGTTGTACAGTCTCTACAGTTGTACAGTTTGTAGTCTGTACCTTTAATACAGTTGTACAGTCTCTACAGTTGTAAGGTTTGTACAGTCTGTAGTCTGTACCTTTAATACAGTTTTATAGTCTCTACAGTTGTACAGTTTATAGTCTGTACCTTTAATACAGTTGTACAGTCTTTACAGTTGTAAAGTTTTATAGTCTCTACAGTTGTACAGTTTGTAGTCTGTACGTTTAATACAGTTGTACAGTCTCTACAGTTGTAAAGTTTGTTGTCTGTACCTTTAATACAGTTGTACAGTCTCTTCAGTTGTACAGTTTGTAGTCTGTACCTTTAATACAGTTGTACAGTCTCTACAGTTGTAAAGTTTGTACAGTCTCTACAGTTGTACAGTTTGTAGTCTGTACCTTTAATACAGTTTTATAGTCTCCACAGTTGTACAGTTTATAGTCTGTACCTTTAATACAGTTGTACAGTCTTTACAGTTGTAAAGTTTATAGTCTGTACCTTTAATACAGTTGAACAGTCTCTACAGTTGTAAAGTTTGTACAGTCTGTACAGTTGTACAGTTTGTAGTCTGTACCTTTAATACAGTTGTACAGTCTTTACAGTTGTAAAGTTTATAGTCTGTACCTTTAATACAGTTGTACAGTCTCTACAGTTGTACAGTTTGTAGTCTGTACCTTTAATAAAGTTGTACAGTCTCTACAGTTGTACAGTTTGTAGTCTGTACCTTTAATACAGTTTTATAGTCTCTACAGTTGTACAGTCTGTAGTCTGTACCTTTAATACAGTTGTACAGTCTCTACAGTTGTACAGTTTGTAGTCTGTACTTTTAATACAGTTGTACAATATCTACAGTTGTAAAGTTTGTAGTCTGTACCTTTAATACAGTTGTAAAGTTTGTACAGTCTCTACAGTTGTACAGTTTGTAGTCTGTACTTTTAATACAGTTGTACAGTATCTACAGTTGTAAAGTTTGTTGTCTGTACCTTTAATACAGTTTTATAGTCTCTACAGTTGTACAGTTTATAGTCTGTACCTTTAATACAGTTGTACAGTCTCTACAGTTGTACAGTTTGTAGTCTGTACCTTTAATACAGTTGTACAGTCTCTACAGTTGTAAAGTTTGTACAGTCTCTACAGTTGTACAGTTTGTAGTCTGTACTTTTAATACAGTTGTACAGTATCTACAGTTGTAAAGTTTGTTGTCTGTATCTTTAATACAGTTTTATAGTCTCTACAGTTGTACAGTTTATAGTCTGTACCTTTAATACAGTTGTACAGTCTCTACAGTTGTACAGTTTGTAGTCTGTACCTTTAATACAGTTGTACAGTCTCTACAGTTGTAAAGTTTGTACAGTCTGTAGTCTGTACCTTTAATACAGTTTTATAGTCTCTACAGTTGTACAGTTTATAGTCTGTACCTTTAATACAGTTGTACAGTCTTTACAGTTGTAAAGTTTTATAGTCTCTACAGTTGTACAGTTTGTAGTCTGTACGTTTAATACAGTTGTACAGTCTCTACAGTTGTAAAGTTTGTACAGTCTCTACAGTTGTAAAGTTTGTTGTCTGTACCTTTAATACAGTTGTACAGTCTCTACAGTTGTACAGTTTGTAGTCTGTACCTTTAATACAGTTGTACAGTCTCTACAGTTGTAAAGTTTGTACAGTCTCTACAGTTGTACAGTTTGTAGTCTGTACCTTTAATACAGTTTTATAGTCTCCACAGTTGTACAGTTTATAGTCTGTACCTTTAATACAGTTGTACAGTCTTTACAGTTGTAAAGTTTATAGTCTGTACCTTTAATACAGTTGAACAGTCTGTACAGTTGTACAGTTTGTAGTCTGTACCTTTAATACAGTTGTACAGTCTTTACAGTTGTAAAGTTTATAGTCTGTACCTTTAATACAGTTGTACAGTCTCTACAGTTGTACAGTTTGTAGTCTGTACCTTTAATAAAGTTGTACAGTCTCTACAGTTGTACAGTTTGTAGTCTGTACCTTTAATACAGTTTTATAGTCTCTACAGTTGTACAGTTTGTAGTCTGTACCTTTAATACAGGTGTACAGTCTCTACAGTTGTACAGTTTGTAGTCTGTACCTTTAATACAGTTGTACAGTCTCTACAGTTGTACAGTTTGTAGTCCATACCTTTAATACAGTTTTATAGTCTCTACAGTTGTACAGTTTGTAGTCTGTACCTTTAATACAGTTTTATAGTCTCTACAATTGTACAGTTTATAGTCTGTACCTTTAATACAGTTGTACAGTCTCTACAGTTGTACAGTTTGTAGTCTGTACCTTTAATACAGTTGTACAGTCTCTACAGTTGTACAGTTTGTAGTCTGTACCTTTAATACAGTTGTACAGTCTTTACAGTTGCAAAGTTTATAGTCTGTACCTTTATACAGTTGTACAGTCTTTACAGTTGTAAAGTTTATAGTCTGTACCTTTAATACAGTTGAACAGTCTCTACAGTTGTAAAGTTTGTACAGTCTCTACAGTTGTACAGTTTGTAGTCTGTACCTTTAATACAGTTGAACAGTCTCTACAGTTGTACAGTTTGTAGTCTGTACCTTTAATACAGTTGAACAGTCTCTACAGTTGTACAGTTTATAGTCTGTACCTTTAATACAGTTTTATAGTCTCTACAGTTGTACAGTTTGTAGTCTGTACCTTTAATACAGTTTTATAGTCTCTACAGTTGTACAGTTTGTAGTCTGTACCTTTAATACAGTTGTACAGTCTCTACAGTTGTAAAGTTTGTACAGTCTCTACAGTTGTACAGTTTGTAGTCTGTACATTTAATACAGTTTTATAGTCTCTACAGTTGTACAGTTTATAGTCTGTACCTTTAATACAGTTGAACAGTCTCTACAGTTGTACAGTTTGTAGTCTGTACCTTTAATACAGTTGAACAGTCTCTACAGTTGTACAGTTTGTAGTCTGTACCTTTAATACAGTTGAACAGTCTCTACAGTTGTACAGTTTGTAGTCTGTACCTTTAATACAGTTGAACAGTCTCTACAGTTGTACAGTTTGTACAGTCTGTAGTCTGTACCTTTAATACAGTTTTATAGTCTGTACAGTTATACAGTTTGTAGTCTGTACCTTTAATACAGTTGTACAGTCTCTACAGTTGTAAAGTTTGTACAGTCTCTACAGTTGTACAGTTTGTAGTCTGTACCTTTAATACAGTTTTATAGTCTCTACAGTTGTACAGTTTATAGTCTGTACCTTTAATACAGTTGAACAGTCTCTACAGTTGTACAGTTTGTAGTCTGTACCTTTAATACAGTTGAACAGTCTCTACAGTTGTACAGTTTGTAGTCTGTACCTTTAATACAGTTGAACAGTCTCTACAGTTGTACAGTTTGTAGTCTGTACCTTTAATACAGTTGAACAATCTCTACAGTTGTACAGTTTGTAGTCTGTACCTTTAATACAGTTGAACAGTCTCTACAGTTGTACAGTTTGTACAGTCTGTAGTCTGTACCTTTAATACAGTTGTACAGTCTCTACAGTTGTACAGTTTATAGTCTGTACCTTTAATACAGTTGTACAGTCTGTACAGTTGTACAGTTTGTACAGTCTGTAGTCTGTACCTTTAATACAGTTTTATAGTCTCTACAGTTGTACAGTTTGTAGTCTGTACCTTTAATACAGTTGAACAGTCTCTACAGTTGTACAGTCTCTACAGTTGTACAGTTGTTGGGTGCGGTGAGAGGAAAGTGAGTGAAAGTGAAGCAGTTCTGAATAAGCACGGGTGTAGTTCATCATGTTGCATGATGCTCTGTTGGTCTTACTTTCATACGCGGTGTTTCTGTTGAACTTAACAACAATGAGGGAATGTGTTCTTACCTCTAATCTGTTCCTGTTCATCTAATTAATTAATTTGATTAAATGAGGGAATGTGTTCCTACCTCTAATCTGTTCCTGTTCATCTAATTAATTAATTAAATGAGGGAACGTGTTCCTACCTCAAATCTGTTCCTGTTTATCTAATTAATTAAATTAATTAAATTAGGGAACGTGTTCCTACCTCAAATCTGTTCCTGTTTATCTAATTAATTAAATGGATTAAATGAGGGAATGTGTTCCTACCTCTTATCTCTTCCTGTTTATCTAATTAATTAAATTAATTAAATGAGGGAATGTTTTCTTATCTCTTACTGTTTATCTAATTAATTAAATTAATTAAATGAGGGAATGTTTTCTTATCTCTTACTGTTTATCTAATTAAGTAAATTAATTAAATGAGGGAATGTGTTCCTACCTCTAATCCGTTCCTGTTTATCTAATTGATTAAATTAATTAAATGAGGGAATGTGTTCCTACCTCTAAT
>NC_079231.1:2137274-2169774 GCF_029633865.1 Lampris incognitus | reverse complement strand
AGGACTCTGTGTCTGAAAGAAAGAGTCTGTGCAGGAGTCCATGTAGGACTCAGAGTCTGACGGAAAGAGTCTGTGCAGGAGTCCATGTAGGACTCTGTCTAAAAGAAAGTGTCTGTGCAGGAGTCCATGTAGGACTCCTGTGTCTAAAAGAAAGTGTCTGTGCAGGAGTCCATGTAGGACTCCTGTGTCTAAAAGAAAGTGTCTGTGCAGGAGTCCATGTAGGACTCTGTGTCTGACGGAAAGAGTCTGTGCAGGAGTCCATGTAGGACTCTGTGTCTAAAAGAAAGTGTCTGTGCAGGAGTCCATGTAGGACTCTGTGTCTGACGGAAAGAGTCTGTGCAGGAGTCCATGTAGGACTCCTGTGTCTAAAAGAAAGTGTCTGTGCAGGAGTCCATGTAGGACTCTGTGTCTGAAAGAAAGTGTCTGTGCAGGAGTCCATGTAGGACTCTGTGTCTGAAAGAAAGTGTCTGTGCAGGAGTCCATGTAGGACTCTGTGTCTGAAAGAAAGAGTCTGTGCAGGAGTCCATGTAGGACTCTGTCTAAAAGAAAGTGTCTGTGCAGGAGTCCATGTAGGACTCCTGTGTCTGAAAGAAAGTGTCTGTGCAGGAGTCCATGTAGGACTCTGTCTAAAAGAAAGTGTCTGTGCAGGAGTCCATGTAGGACTCTGTCTAAAAGAAAGTGTCTGTGCAGGAGTCCATGTAGGACTCTGTGTCTAAAAGAAAGTGTCTGTGCAGGAGTCCATGTAGGACTCTGTGTCTGACGGAAAGAGTCTGTGCAGGAGTCCATGTAGGACTCTGTCTAAAAGAAAGTGTCTGTGCAGGAGTCCATGTAGGACTCCTGTGTCTAAAAGAAAGTGTCTGTGCAGGAGTCCATGTAGGACTCAGAGTCTGACAGAGTCTTTGCAGGAGGAAAAAAGTCCTAATAACAGGCAAGTTGTGGATCATTGCTTTTGTGCGTCAGTTATTTCGGGCACAAATATTGACTGATCACAGTGATTCTATACTACCGCTCAAACCAGTGTGTGTGTGGGGGGGGGGTGCCCAGGGTCACAGTGGAGTGTTAATGGCCTTGATGAGGTTGCCAGGATAAACACTGAATGCTGTTTGTGTGTACTTCTCGATTTATCTTATTTCTATCTCTCCCTCGCTCCCCCTCTCTCTCTGTAAAATAACTGGTGTGAATGTTCAGTCAGTTGATGTTGTGTCTCCCTCTGGTGGTCAGTCTGGTTCACTGCTCTCTGTCTGTGTTTCAGGCTTTTCTGCAACTGCAGCCTCCAACAACTATGGTGAGTCAACCTAAACCAGTCTGTTGTGTGTTTCAATAACCAGTTAAACCAGTCTGTTGTGTGTTTCAATAACCAGTTCAACCAGTCTGTTGTGTTTAGATAACCAATTTAACCAGTCTGTTGTGTTTTGATAACCAGTCTGTTGTGTTTTGATAACCAGTCTGTTGAGTTTAGATAACCAGTTAAACCAGTCTGTTGTGTGTTTAGATAACCAGTTCAACCAGTCTGTTGTGTTTAGATAACCAATTTAACCAGTCTGTTGTGTGTTTAGATAACCAGTGTAACCAGTCTGTTGTGTGTTGTGTGTTTAGATAAGCAGGTAACATTGGCTTCCACACAACAACAATCAAAACAAAGCGCAATTAAAATCACACTGTATCAAATAAACAGGCAAAACAAGCCAAATGTAAAGATCAAAAGTAAGTGAAATAAGTCTACATATGAAACAATAAACAATAGTAAATACATATGAAACAACAAACAACAGTAGATACATATGAAATGATGAACAACAGTAGATACATATGAAACAATAAACAATAGTAGATACATATGAAACAATAAACAACAATAAATACATATGAAACAATAAACAATAGTAAATACATGTGAAACAATAAACAATACTAAATATATATGAAACAGTAAACAATAGTAGAAACATATGAAACAATAAACAACAGTAGATACATATGAAACGGTAAACAACAGTAAATACATATGAAACAATAAACAACAGTAAATACATATGAAACAACAAACAACAGTAGATACATATGAAATGATGAACAACAGTAGATACATATGAAACAATAAACAATAGTAGATACATGTGAAACAATAAACAACAATAAATACATATGAAACAATAAACAGTAGTAAATACATGTGAAACAATAAACAATACTAAATATATATGAAACAGTAAACAATAGTAGAAACATATGAAACAATAAACAACAGTAGATACATATGAAACGGTAAACAACAGTAAATACATATGAAACAATAAACAACAGTAAATACATATGAAACAACAAACAACAGTAGATACATATGAAATGATGAACAACAGTAGATACATATGAAACAATAAACAATAGTAGATACATGTGAAACAATAAACAACAATAAATACATATGAAACAATAAACAGTAGTAAATACATGTGAAACAATAAACAATACTAAATATATATGAAACAGTAAACAATAGTAGAAACATATGAAACAATAAACAACAGTAGATACATATGAAACGGTAAACAACAGTAAATACATATGAAACAGTAAACAACAGTAGATACATATGAAACAGTAAACAACAGTAGATACATATGAATCAGTAAACAACAGTAGATACATATGAATCAGTAAACAACAGTAGATACATATGAATCAGTAAACAACAGTAGATACATATGAAACAGTAAACAACAGTAGATACATATGAATCAGTAAACAACAGTAGATACATATGAATCAGTAAACAACAGTAGATACATATGAAACAGTAAACAACAGTAAATGCATATGAATCAGTAAACAACAGTAGATACATATGAAACAGTAAACAACAGTAGATACATATGAATCAGTAAACAACAGTAGATACATATGAAACAGTAAACAACAGTAAATGCATATGAATCAGTAAACAACAGTAGATACATATGAAACAGTAAACAACAGTAGATACATATGAAACAGTAAACAACAGTAGATACATATGAAACAGTAAACAACAGTAGATACATATGAAACGGTAAACAACAGTAAATACATATGAATCTGTAAACAACAGTAGATACATATGAAACAGTAAACAACAGTAAATACATATGAATCAGTAAACAACAGTAGATACATATGAAACAGTAAACAACAGTAGATACATATGAAACAGTAAACAACAGTAGATACATATGAAACAGTGAACAGCAGTAGATACATATGAAACAGTAAACAACAGTAGATACATATGAAACAGTAAACAACAGTAGATACATATGAAACGGTAAACAACAGTAGATACATATGAAACAGTGAACAGCAGTAGATACATATGAAACAGTAAACAACAGTAGATACATATGAAACAGTAAACAACAGTAGATACATATGAAACAGTAAACAACAGTAGATACATATGAAACAGTAAACAACAGTAGATACATATGAATCAGTAAACAACAGTAGATACATATGAAACAGTAAACAACAGTAGATACATATGAAACAGTAAACAACAGTAGATACATATGAAACAGTAAACAGTAGATACATATGAAACAGTAAACAACAGTAGATACATATGAATCAGTAAACAACAGTAGATACATATGAAACAGTAAACAACATGTCAAGGGGCTCCGTCAGTAAAGTCCTGACATAGTTGTATATGAGCTGATGTGTTTGCTGTCCGGCAGGCGGGGGTCCGGCGGCGGGAGGCTCCAGCGGACCCCTGGTCGTCACGGCCACTCACCCCTTCACAGGGCAGCAGCCTGGAGACCTGAGCTTTGTTCCTGGCGACCGCGTCACTGTCATAACAAAGACCGACTCCCAGTACGACTGGTGGGAGGGGCAACTGGATGATGGACGGGTGGGAATCTTCCCTGCAAACTTCGTGGCCTACAGCTGAGAACACACACACTCCCATGCACAGTGTGTGTTGGGTGTGTGAGGTGGCGGGATGAGAGGATGTGTGTGTTGCTGACGTGTTTCCTGTGGGTGTGTGTGAGGGTCATGTTGGACATTCCCACCTATTTACTCTGACTTCGAGGTGTTGGTACCGTGTTCTGACTGGTGTGAGCCATCTGGGCCTTCTGGACTGACTCCCGTATGCATGGTGGAAGGGCTTACTGGTTTCACTGGAGGCACTGGTTTTAGCAGCTCAGTAGGTCAGTATGCAGACACCCTAATAATCGACCACGTGGACAGAGACAGACGCCGTGGCCACAGTGAATGTTGTGTCTGTGGTGGAAGAGGGAGTCCGTGCTTTGTAAACATGGAACCAAATGAGAGCCTTTCTCAGAACTGACTAATGCTGGTCTGGTCTGAGGTACGACACTGCTGTCCACACCTAACGCCACGATGAACCTCTTTTAACAGGCTTTCCTTTTGTTTTTTGCCAGAAAGGTTTTAAAATGGGGTGGTGGTGGTGGGGGGGGGGGGGGGGTTAGTTTATTTACCACTGACACATAGTTTGCTTCGCTGATTTGTATTTATGGAAGTAGTTTTCTCGTGGTGGCTGGATGTTGAGGCTGTTCTTGGAAGTGGGAGTGGCCTGTTTCATCTCTGCAGGATGTGTAATGTGGTCAGTGTTCACCACCTCTGGATCGGTGATTCACCACCTCTGGATCGGTGATTCACCACCTCTGGATTGGTGATTCACCACCTCTGGATCGGTGATTCACCACTGGGGCAGATCTTCTCCATCTTTAAAGTTACTCATTGCTTCTCTGAGACAGGGTTTAAAGCCTCAACTTGTGTTGAAGTTTGAAATAAGTTTATTTCAGATGGACTTGGTTTAATTAAATAGTGGTGCTGGTGTTTTCATATAAATGTGAAAAATAAAATTTCTTTCTAAAAGCACTTTTGTATGTTTCTCATTTGGTGGATGAGCAAGCGGACAGCAAACTGCCCTGAACACACCGCAGATTTTCGATACGAGCCACCACATCATCTCTCCTGCCCCACCACTGAGCATTTCAGTGTTTGCTTGTTGGTCTACGACCCTACCTCATGTTTTTCACAGCTGAGATACGACCTGTCAAATCACATTATACTCCATTCATTCACATCTATGGATATTTAAGTAGTATTGCCTCTGGGCCACACGAGGGCGACATAGGAACGAAGTTGTGAAGCTTGAAAGTTGTGGTTTGTGAAGATAAAGCCTGCTGTTCTGTCTTAATATATCGCCCCCTACATGTACAGCAAAAGTGGTGAAAATCTGATCAAGTCCAAATTTTCCGCCAGAAAAAGACACAAATGGTGGAAATTTGAAAGCTAAAAAATGTAAATGAGAAATGTGTGAAGTTTCCCGCTGTTGTCTGTGAATGTTCTCATTCATCCAGGTCGTTGTGGTTCTCCAAAGGAGGTGAATCAAGTGCAACTGGACTTGGTATATATCCGTGAAGACGTTTCACCTCTCATCCAAGAGGCTTCCTCAGTTCTGCCTTTCTGACTAGACCAAGCTAGTCTGACTGGCTAGTCTGACTAGACCAAGCTGGTCTGACTGGCTGGTCTGACTACACCAAGCTGGTCTGACTGGCAGCTGATGAGACTCAGAATTTATCCTCTAGGAGTCGTCGTCAGAGCTATTTCCCGCTGTTCTGTCTGAATATATCTAATCTGTCTTAATCTATTGGTCATGGAGAAACTTTAGACCACCAAAGGGCTACCCTTTGTGTTTTTGTTTTTTTAGCTTAAACTTTGGATTTGATCAGATTTTTACCAAATTTGTTGTATGTTTACCTTAGTCAATAAACCAGTTGTTTTTTTTTTGGTTTGTTTGTTTGTTTTTTGATGGACCTGAGCTGGGAAAGTGTACAAAAAAAATAAAACAAAAAACAGGTGTGTACTTTTAAAATATTGCATTTTGAAATGAATTACAGAAAAGATCATGTTAGTTATTAGGTCACGGCAACAGTTGGTTCATCAGCAAGTAGTCTGAATTGGCCTTCTGCATGGAAGCTCAGTCTGCAGTATGTCACAGCATGCCGCAGTACTGCATGCGTAAAGTAAGATCAGACCAAACGGTCTTGCTGAATAAGGAAGAGGCTGCTTCTCAAAGAGGGAGGCGCAATTTGGTTTGGTTTGAGATAAACGACAACATACATTTCTCTGAGGAAAAGACACTCATTGAGAATTGAATCTTTGTTTGCGTCTCTTTTGTACCGAGGAAAGCAAAGCTTGACTCCTTGCAAGCAATCTGTGACAGAAGATCCGGCCTCTTCACCACACAGCTCATTCATCTCCCCGGCCTCCAGCACAGTCTGCACCGCAGTCTGCACCGCAGCCTGCACCACAGCCTGCACCGCAGTCTACACCGCAGCCTGCACCACAGCCTCCAGCACAGTCTGCACCACAGCCTGCACCACAGCCTGCACCACAGCCTCCAGCACAGTCTACACCGCAGCCTGCACCACAGCCTCCAGCACAGTCTGCACCACAGCCTGCACCGCAGTCTGCACCGCATCCTCCAGCACAGCCTCCACCACAGCCTGCACCGCATCCTCCAGCACAGTCTGCACCACAGCCTGCACCGCAGCCTGCACCACAACTGCCAGCACAGCCTGCACCACAGCCTACACCACAGCCTCCAGCACAGCCTGCACCGCAGCCTCCAGCACAGCCTGCACCGCAGCCTGCACCACAGCCTCCAGCACAGTCTGCACCACAGCCTCAGCACAGCCTGTACCACAGCCTGCACCACAACTGCCAGCACAGCCTGCACCACAGCCTACACCACAGTCTGCACCACAGCCTCCAGCACGGCCTGCACCACAGCCTCCAGCACAGCCTGCACCACAGCCTCCAGCACAGTCTGCACCACAGCCTCAGCACGGCCTGTACCACAGCCTGCACCACAACTGCCAGCACAGCCTCCACCACAGCCTGCACCACGCTGCGGTAGAGGCCGTGCTGGAGGCTGTGGTGGAGGCTGTGGTGCAGGCTGTGCTGGCAGTTGTGGTGCAGGCTGTGGTACAGGCCGTGCTGAGGCTGTGGTGCAGACTGTGCTGGAGGCTGTGGTGCAGGCTGTGCTGGAGGCTGTGGTGCAGGCCGTGCTGGAGGCTGTGGTGCAGACTGTGGTGTAGGCTGTGGTGCAGGCTGTGCTGGCAGTTGTGGTGCAGGCTGTGGTACAGGCTGTGCTGAGGCTGTGGTGCAGACTGTGGTGCAGACCATGGTTTAAAGTGGCGTAGTGAACTTCATCAGTCCTGTCTACCACAGACGTAGGTCAGTTTAACCTACTGTGGTTTAAAGTGGGGTAGTGACCTTCATCAGTCCTGTCTAGTACAGACGTAGGTCAGTTTAACCTACCATGGTTTAAAGTGGGGTAGTGACCTTCATCAGTCCTGTCTACCACAGACGTAGGTCAGTTTAACCTACCATGGTTTAAAGTGGGGTAGTGACCTTCGTCAGTCCTGTCTAGTACAGACGTAGGTCAGTTTAACCTACCATGGTTTAAAGTAGGGTAGTGAACTTCATCAGTCCTGTCTACTACAGATGTAGGTCAGTTTAACCTACCGTGGTTTAAAGTGGGGTAGTGACCTTCATCAGTCTTGTCTAGTACAGACGTAGGTCAGTTTAACCTACCGTGGTTTAAAGTGGGGTAGTGACTTTCATCAGTCTTGTCTACTACAGATGTAGGTCAGTTTAACCTACCATGGTTTAAAGTGGGGTTGTGACCTTCGTCAGTCCTGTCTACTACAGACGTAGGTCAGTTTAACCTACCGTGGTTTAAAGTGGGGTAGTGACCATCAGTCCTGTCTACTACAGACGTAGGTCAGTTTAACCTACCATGGCTTAAAGTGGGGGAGTGACTTTCATCAGTCTTGTCTACTACAGATGTAGGTCAGTTTAACCTACCATGGTTTAAAGTGGGGGAGTGACTTTCATCAGTCCTGTCTACTACAGACGTAGGTCAGTTTAACCTACCATGGTTTAAAGTGGGGGAGTGACTTTCATCAGTCTTGTCTACTACAGATGTAGGTCAGTTAAACCTACCATGGTTTAAAGTGGGGGAGTGACCTTCATCAGTCCTGTCTACTACAGACGTAGGTCAGTTTAACCTACCATGGTTTAAAGTGGGGTAGTGACCTTCATCAGTCCTGTCTACTACAGATGTAGGTCAGTTTAACCTACCATGGTTTAAAGTGGGGTAGTGACCTTCATCAGTCCTGTCTAGTACAGATGTAGATCAGTTTAACCTACCATGGTTTAAAGTGGGGGAGTGACTTTCATCAGTCTTGTCTACTACAGATGTAGGTCAGTTAAACCTACCATGGTTTAAAGTGGGGGAGTGACTTTCATCAGTCTGGTCTACTACAGACGTAGGTCAGTTTAACCTACCATGGTTTAAAGTGGGGTAGTGACCTTCATCAGTCCTGTCTAGTACAGATGTAGGTCAGTTTAACCTACCGTGGTTTAAAGTGGGGTAGTGACCTTCATCAGTCCTGTCTAGTACAGATGTAGGTCAGTTTAACCTACCATGGTTTAAAGTGAGGTAGTGACCATCAGTCTTGTCTAGTACAGACGTAGGTCAGTTTAACCTACCGTGGTTTAAAGTGGGGTCTTGACCTTCATCAGTCCTGTCTACTACAGATGTAGGTCAGTTTAACCTACCATGGTTTAAAGTGGGGTAGTGACCTTCATCAGTCCTGTCTACTACAGATGTAGGTCAGTTTAACCTACCATGGTTTAAAGTGGGGTAGTGACCTTCATCAGTCCTGTCTACTACAGATGTAGGTCAGTTTAACCTACCATGGTTTAAAGTGGGGGAGTGACCTTCATCGGTCCTGTCTACTACAGATGTAGGTCAGTTTAACCTACCATGGTTTAAAGTGGGGTAGTGACCTTCATCAGTCCTGTCTACCACAGACGTAGGTCAGTTTAACCTACCATGGTTTAAAGTGGGGTAGTGACCTTCGTCAGTCCTGTCTAGTACAGACGTAGGTCAGTTTAACCTACCATGGTTTAAAGTAGGGTAGTGAACTTCATCAGTCCTGTCTACTACAGATGTAGGTCAGTTTAACCTACCGTGGTTTAAAGTGGGGTAGTGACCTTCATCAGTCTTGTCTAGTACAGACGTAGGTCAGTTTAACCTACCGTGGTTTAAAGTGGGGTAGTGACTTTCATCAGTCTTGTCTACTACAGATGTAGGTCAGTTTAACCTACCATGGTTTAAAGTGGGGTAGTGACCTTCGTCAGTCCTGTCTACTACAGACGTAGGTCAGTTTAACCTACCGTGGTTTAAAGTGGGGTAGTGACCATCAGTCCTGTCTACTACAGACGTAGGTCAGTTTAACCTACCATGGCTTAAAGTGGGGGAGTGACTTTCATCAGTCTTGTCTACTACAGATGTAGGTCAGTTTAACCTACCATGGTTTAAAGTGGGGGAGTGACTTTCATCAGTCCTGTCTACTACAGACGTAGGTCAGTTTAACCTACCATGGTTTAAAGTGGGGGAGTGACTTTCATCAGTCTTGTCTACTACAGATGTAGGTCAGTTAAACCTACCATGGTTTAAAGTGGGGGAGTGACCTTCATCAGTCCTGTCTACTACAGACGTAGGTCAGTTTAACCTACCATGGTTTAAAGTGGGGTAGTGACCTTCATCAGTCCTGTCTACTACAGATGTAGGTCAGTTTAACCTACCATGGTTTAAAGTGGGGTAGTGACCTTCATCAGTCCTGTCTAGTACAGATGTAGATCAGTTTAACCTACCATGGTTTAAAGTGGGGGAGTGACTTTCATCAGTCTTGTCTACTACAGATGTAGGTCAGTTAAACCTACCATGGTTTAAAGTGGGGGAGTGACTTTCATCAGTCTGGTCTACTACAGACGTAGGTCAGTTTAACCTACCATGGTTTAAAGTGGGGTAGTGACCTTCATCAGTCCTGTCTAGTACAGATGTAGGTCAGTTTAACCTACCGTGGTTTAAAGTGGGGTAGTGACCTTCATCAGTCCTGTCTAGTACAGATGTAGGTCAGTTTAACCTACCATGGTTTAAAGTGAGGTAGTGACCATCAGTCTTGTCTAGTACAGACGTAGGTCAGTTTAACCTACCGTGGTTTAAAGTGGGGTCTTGACCTTCATCAGTCCTGTCTACTACAGATGTAGGTCAGTTTAACCTACCATGGTTTAAAGTGGGGTAGTGACCTTCATCAGTCCTGTCTACTACAGATGTAGGTCAGTTTAACCTACCATGGTTTAAAGTGGGGTAGTGACCTTCATCAGTCCTGTCTACTACAGATGTAGGTCAGTTTAACCTACCATGGTTTAAAGTGGGGGAGTGACCTTCATCGGTCCTGTCTACTACAGATGTAGATCAGTTTAACCTACCATGGTTTAAAGTGGGGTAGTGACCTTCATCAGTCCTGTCTAGTACAGATGTAGGTCAGTTTAACCTACCATGGTTTAAAGTGAGGTAGTGACCATCAGTCTTGTCTAGTACAGACGTAGGTCAGTTTAACCTACCGTGGTTTAAAGTGGGGTCGTGACCTTCATCAGTCCTGTCTACTACAGATGTAGGTCAGTTTAACCTACCATGGTTTAAAGTGGGGTAGTGACCTTCATCAGTCCTGTCTACTACAGATGTAGGTCAGTTTAACCTACCGTGGTTTAAAGTGGGGTAGTGACCTTCATCAGTCCTGTCTACTACAGATGTAGGTCAGTTTAACCTACCATGGTTTAAAGTGGGGGAGTGACTTTCATCAGGCTTGTCTAGTACAGACGTAGGTCAGTTTAACCTACCGTGGTTTAAAGTGGGGTAGTGACCTTCATCAGTCCTGTCTACTACAGATGTAGGTCAGTTTAACCTACCATGCTTTAAAGTGGGGGAGTGACTTTCATCAGTCTTGTCTACTACAGACGTAGGTCAGTTTAACCTACCATGGTTTAAAGTAGGGTAGTGACTTTCATCAGTCTTGTCTAGTGCAGATGTAGGTCAGTTTAACCTACCGTGGTTTAAAGTGGGGTAGTGACCTTCATCAGTCCTGTCTAGTACAGATGTAGGTCAGTTTAACCTACCATGGTTTAAAGTGAGGTAGTGACCATCAGTCTTGTCTAGTACAGACGTAGGTCAGTTTAACCTACCGTGGTTTAAAGTGGGGTAGTGACCTTCATCAGTCCTGTCTACTACAGATGTAGGTCAGTTTAACCTACCATGGTTTAAAGTGGGGTAGTGACCTTCATCAGTCCTGTCTACTACAGATGTAGGTCAGTTTAACCTACCATGGTTTAAAGTGGGGGAGTGACTTTCATCAGGCTTGTCTAGTACAGACGTAGGTCAGTTTAACCTACCGTGGTTTAAAGTGGGGTAGTGACCTTCATCAGTCCTGTCTACTACAGATGTAGGTCAGTTTAACCTACCATGGTTTAAAGTGGGGTAGTGACCTTCATCAGTCCTGTCTACTACAGATGTAGGTCAGTTTAACCTATCATGGTTTAAAGTGGGGTAGTGACCTTCATCAGTCTTGTCTAGTACAAATGTAGATCAGTTTAACCTACCGTGGTTTAAAGTGGGGTAGTGACCTTCATCAGTCTTGTCTACTAGACGTAGGTCAGTTTAACCTACCATGGTTTAAAGTGGGGTAGTGACCTTCATCAGTCCTGTCTACTACAGACGTAGGTCAGTTTAACCTACCATGGTTTAAAGTGGGGTAGTGACCTTCATCAGTCCTGTCTACTACAGACGTAGGTCAGTTTAACCTACCATGGTTTAAAGTGGGGTAGTGACCTTCATCAGTCTTGTCTACTAGACGTAGAAACATTCTGCCATTAATTTCTACGCAGAAATTCTTGGAATTGTCTTTAGAAAGAAGAAAGAAAGCCACTTTCTGTTGTCATTGTACAACTACAGTGAGTGTGTTGTCTGCATGGAACCATCCTACTGTATAGCAGTAGTGGGCAGCTGCAGCACCCGGGACCGACTCCAGTTCTTCTTTCCACTCCCTTGCTCAGGGGCACAGGCAGCAGTATGAAGCCTAACATGCATGTCTTTGTGATGGTGGGAGGAAACCCACGCAGACACGGGGAGGACATGCAAACCTTCTTGCTGTGAGGCAACACTGGGCTGCCGTGCCGCCCAATTTTTTTTAAACGTCTCCAAAAAATATACCGAATCTCACCTTCTTAGAAACATTCGCCTGAGTGTCATGATGATCTTTCTGACAGATAAAAAAGGTGTAAATTATTCCTGCCTCAGTAGAGAAACTCTGACACCAAGTAGAATTACATACACACTCCAAATGAAGCTGGCCAGACAGATACGACGGTACGTATGATGAATATGATGCGATGAAACGCATGACAGTTTAGTTTATTTTATTAATCAGGATCCCCATTAGCTGTGCCCTAAAGCACCGCTAGTCTTTCTGGGGTCCACATAAAAACAATACATTCAAAACAAGACAGAGAAACAAAACAAACAAAAATAGCAAAACCTACATTAAACTTTACAGTACACATATGCAAGTCATCATCCAACAGCAAAGAGACACACACATAAATCATTCCCATGTACAAACTGTTGAAACCATCCAGGCTATACAATTCAGTTGGAATCACACCTCACCCTGTCCTGTATGTGGCGTGTGTGTGTGTGTGTGTGTACGTATGAGCATGTATTTTGCATCCTACAAATATAACATTCCAAGGTGTTTCTTTATTTGCTGTTTAAATAGTGATAGAAGTGCAGCATTCCTTCTGTCCTCAACTTTTAACCATTGTAGACAGAAGTGCATGCTGTTGATGTTCGTATTGTATGGACATTGGAGAACAAGGCGCGCCGCCTTGTTCTGTAGCAACTGGAGTTTGCTTAAATCTTTTTTCATGGCATTCGCCCATATTATTTGGCAATAGTCGAGCTGTGAGAGAACAATAGTGGTTATTACCATTTTAGTCAATTCTGGTGTAAGGTATTGTCTGCATCGCCTTACCACTGCCAATGCCTTACCCATTCCGTTTACAACGTCAGTGTGTTTTGACCAGGACAGCTTATTGTCAAGAATGATGCCTAGGAGCTTAGTTCCCTTTACTTGTTGGATTGGTGTTTTATTTATAAAGAGTTTTAGCTCTGGCTCTTTCCTAAGAGAATGATCTGAACCAGATATAATGCTTTTCGTTTTAGTTGCATTAAGTGTGACTTTGTTTTCAAAGACCCATTTCCAGATTATATCTAGCTCCCTATTCAAGATGGCATTTAACTCAGCAGGTGTTGTTGCTGATGCATACACTGCAGTGTCATCTGCATATATCGTTCATTTAGCATCTTTTAGTACGAGGGGTAAATCATTTGTAAAAATGGGGTACATAAGTGGACCTAGGCAGCTTCCTTGAGGAATTCCACACTCTATAGATACACTATCTGAGTAATCTCCATTAAAGAAGACTCTCTGTGATCTATGCATCAAATAACTTTCCATCCAGGCCATTGCAGATGGTCTGAAACCACAAGACTCCAGCTTTTCAAGAACGAGCTTGTGGTCAATTACATCAAATGCTGCTGTAAAATCTAATAGGACTGCACCACAGATCATTTTGCTGTCCAAATCTTTGTACCAGTCATCTGTCATTTGGGCTAGAGCTGTACATGTAGAATGTCCCTTTCTATAGGCATGCTGAAAATCTGTTATCAGATTATTTGCTGAGAAATATTCTTGTATTTGATCAAAAATTGCCTTCTCAAAGATCTTACTTATAGCTGATAGCAAGCTTATGGGGCGGCTGTTAGGCCACTAAATGATGTTTTCTTATCTTTGGGCAATGGTATGACTTTTGCTTCCTTCCAAGCCTGTGGAAAGATCGATTGTTTCAGGCTGGTATTCATTATGTGACAGATAGGGTGTGCAATGTAATTAACAGCTATTCGAATCAGTTTATCATCTGTATTATCAATTCCTGGTTGTTTGTCATTACATGTTAACTTAATTAATTTTTCAGCCGTTTCTGTATTTAGTTCATTGAACTCAAAATGACATGGTTTATCGCTCATATATTTTTTTATGTTATAAATGGATAAATTATTATCTGTCCCATGGGATAAGTCTTTCCTTAATTCATATACCTTGCTTTTAAAATGGTCATTCAAATAATTTGCAATTTCTTTGGGTTTTAGTAATAAAGGTACCTCAGCAATCAATACAGGTGGCTTGTAAAGATGAGTTTTGTCCCATTATACTGTTCAGTGTACTCCAAAGCCTTTTCCCACCATTCCTTGTTCTGCTTAACTGTAGAGCATAATATTGTTTTTTTTTTCTTTTGGTTGAGCTTTGTAACATAATTCCTTAATCTACAGTATTTCTGTCTGTCAATTATACTACCACTTTTCTGTTCCATTTCCTTTGCCTTATCCCTCAGAGACATGTGGTCCTTTAACTCCTTGTCAACCCATGGTGCATGCTTGTCCATGACTGGTTGAAACTTTTTAAGAAAGACTTCTAGTACTCCATCTGGTTCCTTTTCATCATAAATGGTGACAGCTTCCCACACACCTCCAGCAATGATGACCAGAGGCCAGGGTGAAAACCGGATGGTGATTGAATGTTTTATTCCCAGCAGAAAACCTAAAAAACCCATAAAAACACAGACAAATATGCTGCTGAGATTTCTGAGTGCACTCACAAGCAGTTTTTTGTTGTTGGTTTGTACATGCAAGTCATTTCAGGATGGATACTGTTCACATTGACATCAGATATGAGTCTGAATGGAGCATTTAGGTCTCAGAGTGTCAGCCCATCACAGAAATTACACTCTGACAGAGCTGATGAAGCCTTCTCTCCACTTCCTTCCCTTCACACACAGATCTCAGCATCGTGGCAGCGACTGCGGCTGTGTTGGCGGGGCAGAACCTTGACCCGACCAGCAGAGATCCAAACTCCTCACACAGCTCCTCCGGGAGCCAGTGTGAGGGGACCTGGACCTCACAGCGCTCAATCACGCCGTTCTTCACCTCCATGCTGAGGGCTGCGGTGACACAGGACGGCGGCGTGTCGTCCCTCAGCTCCAGTGAGGTGTGGATGCTGAACCGGGGCGTTCTGCCGAACCTCCACTCCCAGGACCGAAGCTCCTCCTCCATCTTGTCGATACCTGGAAACATCACCTCGTCACTCGGGTCAATGGGTCTCACCAGACCACTGCAGCCAAACTCTAACCACAGAACAGAGGACAGGAAAGAATGTACATGGTCAGGTCAGACTTCATTTCCATCTCCCTGAATCACATGCAGTCCCAGAGGAGTTTACAAGCATGCTACGTTCTCCAACACAGCAACATAGAATAACTGCCAAAACGAGACACACTTCATATGGACACACTCAACCTGTGTGAGAGAACACGCCACTGGCAAGCCTGAAAGAGGAAGGTTGTACTCTTCTCCATGATATACTAGTACGTCTGCAGTACATTGTACTCTGTCCTGGTAGGTCATCATGTGTTTTAATCTCTTCGGTTACATCTGCTTTTTATCCTGTTTCAATGTTGTGTCCTTCTCTCACTCCCACGTGACTGATGTTTCTTGTCTCTTCTCCCGTGTGTGAGTGTGATGTGAATGGCGTGATGTGAGTCTCTCTGTGTGCATGTGTAGTCTGTTCCCCTGTCAGGTCTCCATGGTGATGCTGGTCACATGGCTCGGGTCCTGGGCTGTTCGGGTGGCATCTGGACACTGCTTGGCATCCTCCTCATCATATATTCTGTAAGTCCATTATAACTGTGTTATCCTCTTTCAATGTTGTACTGTGTAAGTTGTGTCAACACAACATCATTGCAGGTTGTGCGTCTTGGGAGAGAGCTCCTCCTCTGGTGCTCTCCCTGTTGTTTCTCCCTGTTAAAAGGTTTTAGGGAGTTGTTCTTTATCTGATGTGAGGGTCTAAGGACAGGAAGTTGTGTTGCTGTGAAGCCCCCTGAGGCACATGTGTAATTTGTGATAGTGGCTATATTAATTAAAACTGACTTGACTTGCCCACCACCATCTCACACTTTCAAAGGACATCTCAGAGCACTTCCACACCTCCAGTCCCGTCTGCTTGGTTCTGAATCAGGGACTTGTTCTAATGCTGCACTCCCACCCTGGCTCAGTTTGTTCTCACATGGCAATATTTAAAAAACGCCCCAAAATATATAAAAAAGAAACCGTTCCCTCATTGGTCAGAATGTTGGTGCTGGAATTTCATTACTATCTCCTGAAAAGAAAAACACGCAAACAACACGTCAAACATGGAGCAAACTCACTGGCTCGTCACTGCAGCTGTCACGAGTCCCTGGCTGGTACATGATCAGCATCACATGCAGCTTGAACGTGAATCTAGACTCTGTTTGGAAAATCATGTCTTCGTGCATTTCATATGAAGACACGCGGCTTCGACACACCTCAGTAGAAGAAGGTTTCAACGATACACACAGTGACGTGTTGATGCGCACTCAACACTCCGGGGACGGACGTCCCAGAAGATGAATCAGCTCATCTGGACACAACGTTAACTGACAGCAAGTGACCTCTTCAGTCTCAGCTGACTGCAGGTACCCCACCCTTATCAACAATACGGTGACTGCAGGTACCCCCACCCTTATAAACAATACAGTGACTGCACGTACCCCCACCCTTATAAACAATATAGTGACTGCAGGTACCCCACCCTTATAAACAATACAGCGGCATAACGACCCAAACCACCGGCCAGTTTCATATGCAAATATGGGTGTGACCATTAACTAGAGTTACAGTGGTCATGTGTACTATTCACAGAGGACTGGGTGATAGTTGCAATCACAGCATGGTAAGATGGTGACAGATGTACTCTTAGCCCCCCCCCCCCCTCAGTTCAGGGATGGTCATTCCCTCTTCACATAGATGGCCTCTTTGACTCCCCGTTCAACCCAGCGTTCCTCCCTATCAAGGATGTGCACATCCTCATCCCTGAAAGAGTGGCCACTGGCCTGTACATGGTGTAGACTGTGGAGTCCTGGCCTGTAGATGGTGTAGACTGTGGAGTCCTGGCCTGTAGATGGTGTAGACTGTGGAGTCCTGGTCTGTAGATGGTGTAGACTGTGGAGTCCTGGCCTGTAGATGGTGTAGACTGTGGAGTCCTGGCCTGTAGATGGTGTAGACTGTGGAGTCCTGGTCTGTAGATGGTGTAGACTGTGGAGTCCTGGCCTGTAGATGGTGTAGACTGTGGAGTCCTGGTCTGATGTGTTAGCTCTCCTGTGTTGTGTCATCCTCTTGGCCAGCGTCTGTTTAGTTTCCCCGATGTACAAGTCACGGCAATCCTCCTGGCACTTAACAGCTACACTATATTGCTCTGTTTGTGCCGGGGGACCTGATCCTTGGGGTGGACCACCTTCTGGTGCAGCGTGATTTGGGGTTTGAAAGCAACTGAGACGCGGTGTTTGGAAAATACACGTCTCAATTGTTCTGACAGTCCCGCCACATACAGAATCACCACTGGTTTGTACTTAGACAGCTGTTGTCCTTCTCTCTTGGATCAGCTGGTGCACTGTTTGGGCGTCTTCCTGGCTTTGACAAATGCCCAGTTAGGATAACCACACTTAACCAGGAACTGTTTAATTTGGGATTTCTCCCCTTCCCCGGCTGCTGTGTCGGTGGGGACGTTGTCAGCTCGGTGGTCCAGTGTACTGATGACTCCTAGTTTGTGCTCCAGTGGATGATGAGAGTCAAACCTTAAGTACTGATCAGTATGTGTTGGTTTACGCTAAACATCAACAATCAAATGTCCCCCATCGCCAATCCAATTTCACCGTCTAAGACTAACCTGTCATGTTCCACATCCTCCTGGTGAACTTGATGTGGTGTCCACAGAGTTCATGTGGTCGGTGAAATGTGTTACATCCTGAGATTTAATTTTAACCCAGGTGTCGTTCACAAATCTGAACCAATGGCTACATAGGTGGTGTCCCTGAATAGGACATCAGAGCCTCTTTTCCACTTCCATGTACAAGTTGGCCACTACAGGTGAGACTGGGGAACCCATAGCGCCCCCATGCCTCTGCCTATAGTACTGCCCCCTTCACTATGTTCTAGCAAGTCTGTAATGTGTTTCAATGTGTTCTGTTGCATTGTGTCCATCCGTGTGTCAGAACCACACACTGACCTGTGCTGTACTGTCGGACCACAGCATTGAGGATGATGTCAGGGTCAAGGGTGGGGTCCTCATCCAGCAGGTTGGTGACAGGAGAGGGGATGCTGGCCGTGGCGTTGCTCTGAATGTCTGGACAGGAGGGTTTGAGCAGTGCGGACAGCAAGGCGCGGTCAGCGGAACACAGCAGGGTGCAGTGGTGATAGGAGGCCGTCCTCCCCAGCTTAGCAGCTGTACCTTCAAGAACACAGAGTACATTTTCTTTATAACATCACCCGAGAACTTTGACAACATATTTTGTAGACTAGACTGGATGAAAGACAGAGCTGAAGGAAAGGAAAAGGGAGACAAAGAGGTTTTGTTGGTGAAACTTTAAAACAAATCTAAATAGATATTTTAATCCAGGACCTGAGATTTTACTATAACGCATTAATTAATAACCTGAGATCTTGTATCTCCCATTGAGTAAAATGTCCAGTCTGTCGGTGGCCCTGATGTCCAGCTCCGGTCTCAGACTCTGGAGAGCCGTGGTCACAACTCGCAGGTTTCGCTGTCGGTCATAGTTTTTCTTGGAGGTGAAAAAAGTCTTTCCAACAAAAAATAATTGTCACAAAAGAAAAAAAAAAGTATTTCAACACATTTACCCAACATGTAAAGAAATAACAACACTGAACTTAAGTAGATCACTAAACAATGACATGATGATGTGATGAAACAGTATACGGGGTGTTATTTTCATGCAGCGGTGGAAAGTAATGAATTACAACTACTCTACTTACAGTGCTTCTCCATCATCAACATGAGTATAATAAAATCATAGTACTTTTACTTCGAGTTGATTTGAAATAAAATACTCTACTTTGCTTTTTTTAAAATGTATTTGGACACCCCCCCCCCTCCCAATTTTTCTCCGGTCTCTGCTCTCTGCTCCACCCTCTCTGCTGTTCCAGGGAGGGCTGCAGACTACCACATGCCTCCTCCCATACATGTGGAGTCACCAGCCGCTTCTTTTCACCTGACAGTGAGGAGTTTCACCAGGGGGACGTAACGCGTGGGAGGATCACGCAGTTCCCCCTCCCCCCTGAACAGGTGCTCCAACCGACCAGAGGAGGCACTAGTGCAGCGACCAGGACACATACCCACATCCAGCTCCCCACCTGCAGACACGACCAATTGTGTCTGTAGGGATGCCCGACCAAGCCGGAGGTAACACAGGGATTCGAACACGCGGTCCCCGTGCTGGTAGGCAACAGAATAGACCGCTACGCTACCTGGACGCCCTCTGCTTTGCTATTTTAATTTTAATAACCATCGCAAAATTTAGAAAAAGTGACTTAAATCCTGCAAATGTCTAAGTGCATAATGTAGTGTGAATAATTCTAGAATGAGTCGGATTTGTTGGTTGGAGTTTGTAAACACAATATTTAAAGCCCCCTCCTCCCCAGCACAACGACACCAGAAGGACACGCCCCCCTGATCACAGTCTCCAGAACACGTCCCAGTGTACGGGCCAACTCAGCATTGCTCTTCATCCCCATCTTCTCCCTCAGTGCTTGCCAGCAGGTGAAAGCCAACCCCAGATTCACTCTCGTTTTGGAAAGAGCTTTGTCCGCTTGGTGTTTCACCTCGCTATATTTTCGGCGTGGTGGCCGCCATTGTCGTAGCTTCCCCTTGGATGCGTGTTTACATTCTCAATCTTGCACCTGGTCACTACGTATTTATAGAGTCTCTCTGCCCAAAGGTTAATGCCCAGAAACGCCCCATACACAGCAAAATAATAAGATACAGGCAGAGGACAAGGTCTAACCCTAACCCTAACTCTAACCCTGCAGATCCAGACACCACCACACATGTCTAGCGGGAAATCAGTGATGATTTAGAGAGACTAGGAAAGTCCTACTCGTTCTACCTTTAAGTGTTAGTGATACTGGGTGTTTTATTTAGAGATTTACTTTGCATAAGAAATGTGGTCTGTTCATCCAGTGTGTTTGTCCAGGTTGGTTCCAGGGATATGGGCTGTGTCAACTAAAGGAGATTTCATATTTGGAGTTTGTAGTCATGAAAAGAACAGAAATAGTTTGACTTGAGTCGTTTTCTTCACCAGTCCTCTGAGCAGTCCTGAGGTACGTGATCAGTAAAGTGTCATTGGCAGTGGTGTAGTGGAGGGTATACGCGGGTATACTCTTTCTGTCAACTTACAGTATATAACATATCAGTCTAAAAGCCACTAAAATATAGAGGAGCATATACCCCATTTCTCCTCAGGGGGTCTCCCATCGAGGTCGCAGTATGCCCATCTCCTTGACGACCACCACACTGGTACCTAGAGGCGTTTGTCTGGTGACACCTGCTGGGTGTTTTGTTGGCTGGACCGGACCAACAGGCCAGCCCTACAAACGTGAATGTTGCTGACTGACTCGAGTGATCATCGTGACTGGCACGACTGAGCCGCTGGATCAGGTCACCAACAACGTCACTGAAGTGACATGATTGTTGGGCCAAGTGCCAAGAGGCACAAGGGACAGCACACAGTTAAAGCACCCCAAATAATCACCGACAAAACACTCACGGACAAATTCATAACAGAAGTGTGCGGCTTTTGCAGCCCCTAAACCTGGACAAATAAGACTAAAAGAAACCATGTAATTCTCAAAGGGTGAGATGGACCCCTAACTGCGCTGCTTTGCAAAATTTACCCCTTTCTGTGCAAATGAGCCTCATTGCAAAACTCCAGCACTAATAGCCACACACACTGACAATTATCAGCATCTTCAGAGACTTGGTGGTAACTCATGCTCAGACTTTCCAGTGATCAGGGCAGCAGTGACTGCAGCCAGGCAAAGGCATCGTCACGCCAGGCGTGCTCGTGAGCCGATATTTCGCAGGAGAAAATCACTTTTTGATTTAACTGACACTGAAATCATTTGCAGTTACAGGGTGCCAGGTCAAACAATTCTTGCTGTACTTGATGACATCAAGGAGGACATTGAACCTGCCTTGTGTTCTTGGTGCAAAGCCACCTACTACTACTTTTGGCTGCTCCCGTTAGGGGGCGCCACAGCGGATCATCTGTTTCCATCTCTTCCTGTCCTCTGCATCTTCCTCTGTCACACCAGCCACCTGCATGTCCTCCCTCACCACATCCATAAACCTCCTCTTTGGCCTTTCTCTTCTCCTCTTCCCTGGCAGCTCCATATTCAGCATCCTTCTCCCAATATACCCAGCATCTCTCCTCCACACATGTCCAAACCATCTCAACCTTCCTCTCTTGCTTTGTCTCCAAACCGTCCAACCTGAGCTGTCCCTCTAATATACTGGTTCCTAATCCTGTCCTTCTTCATCACTCCCAGTGAAAATCTTATCATCTTCATCTCTGCCACCTCCAGCTCCACCTCCTGTCTTTTTGTCAGTGCCACTGTCTCCAAACCATACAACATAGCTGGTCTCACTACCATCTTGTAAACCTTCCCTTTAACTCTTGCTGGTACCCTTCTGTCACACATCACTCCTGACACTCTTCTCCACCCACTCCACCCTGCCTGCACTCTCTTCTTCACCTCTCTTCTGCACTCCCCATTACCTTGGACAGCTGACCCCAAGTATTTAAACTAATACGCCTTCATCAGCTCTGCTCCTTGCATCCTCACCATTCCACTGTCCTCCCTCTCATTCACACATAGGTATTCCGTCTTGCTGCTACCAGCCTAAAATGTATTTTGTGCAGTGATGACTGTATGATCACCAACCTCTCGTTGCTGTGATTCAAAACCTTCGAAAAACGTTTGTTCTCACTACTGCCACTCCCTCTCTTCATTCAGTCCCTAGCTCGCTTGATCACTGCTTCTCTCTCTCTCTCTCTCTCTCTCTCTCTCTCTCTCTCTCTCTCTCTCTCTCTCTCTCTCTCTCTCTCTCTCATGTGTGTGTGTGTGTGTGTGTGTGTGTGAGAGGTATACGGTAATATGGCATACTGTCAAGGCTTGTTTTGTAGTTTACCAAATTAGGCAAGACCTTATTATTTTTGGTGTCTGCGATGTCCCTTTGTTTTCTTTATCTTCAGGGCAGAAAGGGGTATACAGTTTTATCGCTGCATTTTAGGATGTATTCTGTCACCTCGTATCTGTGTTCTAGCGCACAGGTGAACACTTAAACTATTGTGGCGGCCGCCCAGTGACTGCTGGGATAGGCTCCAGCATCCCTGCGACCCTGAGAGCAGGAGACGCGGTTAAGATGATGGATGGATGGATGTTATACAATATTGTGTACATGTCGTACTGCGTGAGCCACAATACTGTTGCTGTTGTTTATGAACTAATTTGCATTGATATCTGGGTGATGTTTTTCATCAAGTAGTGTGGATTTTGCGCACTTATTGGGCTGGAAAACGTGCTTGACATATGAGTTAAACACCCTGTGTGTATAAATATAGGCGCATGCACAGGATCCCTCCTCTTTTTTCTTCTTTTTTTGGTAACAACAAACCTACCGTAGTAGTAATGGTAGTAGTGGTAGTAATTGTAGTAGTAGTCATGGTAGTAATTGTAGTGGTAGTAATTGTAGTAGTAGTAGTCGTGGTAGTAATTGTAGTAGTAGTAGTGGTAGTAATTGTAGTAGTAGTATTAGTGGTAGTAATTGTAGTAGTAGTAGTGGTAGTAATTGTAGTGGTAGTAATTGTAGTAGTAGTCGTGGTAGTAATTGTAGTAGTTGTAGTAGTGGTAGTAATTGTAGTAGTAGTGGTAGTAATTGTAGTAGTAGTAGTAGTGGTAGTAATTGTAGTAGTGGTAGTAATTGTAGTGGTAGTAGTGATAGTAATTGTAGTAGTAGTCGTGGTAGTAATTGTAGTGGTAGTGGTAGTAGTAGTGGTCGTAATTGTAGTAGTGGTAGTAGTGGTCGTAATTGTAGTAGTAGTAGTAGTAGTGGTAGTAGTGGTCGTAATTGTAGTAGTAGTAGTAGTGGTCGTAATTGTAGTAGTAGTAGTAGTAGTGGTAGTAATTGTAGTGGTAGTAATTGTAGTAGTAGTAGTAGTAGTAGTAGTAGTAGTGGTCGTAATTGTAGTAGTAGTCGAATAGAAATCCCGTGTGAAATATGCACCACTGGTCATTCGGGATGGAAGAGGTGACTACCCACCAGGTTGACGTTGCCCTGGTCGTGGAACACCGTCCCTCCTCCGCTGCGCCTCCGTGCCAGCGGGACTCCTCTGCTCCTCATGAGCCGCAGGTCACACTCCTGCCACGGGTTCTGGTGTCGGCCGATCACCACCGCCGGCCCGTTCCTCCACAGCATCAGCAGGTTCCGGTTCTGCAGGTCCACGTTCTGGTGGATCCAGTCCTCGAGAGCCAGGTTCCGATAGACATCCGAGGACAAGGACTGGAGGACGAGTCCCGGCTCACCGCCCTCCTGAAGGACGGGCAGGGAGCTCAGAGCGCCACCCTGCCGCGGACCAACTGCCGCTCTGTGCCGGAAAAAACACAGCGTCCGTAAAATCATTTTCTGAACGTTAAAAGGGGGGAAATTGATTCTCAAAGATCATCACAAAGTTGTTGAGCAGTAATAGAATGCGAGTAAAGACCTGAAGGGGACTTTATTCACTAGTTTACAAAGAATACGCGTGAAACCTTCTTCTTCTTCTTCCTTTTCCGCTTGTCTTCTTCTTCGACGCCGTCGTCGTCGTCTTCTCTTCTTCGTCTCCTCCTTCCCTTTCGTCTCCTTCTTCTTCGTGTAATTTAACCTCTGGACTATCGTAATGTCCTGTTTTATTTTATTTTGTTTTATTTTATCTTTTTAATTTTCTATTCCTGTTTCCTTGTTTTGTTCCTCATTGTCTTTGATATGTTTGATGTACTGTCTACTCTGTTGTTATAGAGTATACTGGCTTTGCTTGATGTATTTGTTTATTTGAAGTCTTTAATAAAAAGAAAATTGAAAAAAACTCGTCTTCTTCGTCTCTGCTTAGTTGTCTTCTTCGTCTCCTTCTTCTCCGTATTTGTCGTCTTCTTCGTGTCCTTCGTCTTCTTCTTCGTCGTCGTCTTCTCCGTCATCTCCATTTTCGGATTTGGCAACGTCATCTTCGTTTCCTCCTATCTATGTATTTTTGGATGGAATGTATATATGCCATGTTTGTTTTACAATTAACTTTCTTCAAGAATCTGTACATGGATATGAACAATGTTCAATAAAAATATATATATAAAAAAAAACTTCGTTTCCTCCTTTGTATGCGCTTCTTCTGCTTCTTCGTCTGCGTCTTCCCCGCTTTCGGTTTTTAGAGGCGGTTTGCATCTGAAATGTAGCACTACTGCCATCTACTGGATCAAAAATAAGACTACAACTTATACCGGCCAAACGTGCTTATGCATACAAGGAATTTGAAACCGGTTTACAGCCGCTTCTAGTACGTGTATATATATCACTTAAAAAAAGAAAAACAAAAGAAATAAGTATGTTTGCACAACGGCTAGGTATGTCACTACTATACAATGGCTGAATAATTAATAACTTATTATGCTTGTACATTATATTAAATTGCTTGTATACTATGTTATATACTTATATACTAAAGTATGTGCCATATATTATCTATTATATAATTGTGTTCTAATTATAACAGTAATAATTTATAACCAGTATACGGCAGTTGTATGTGTATTTACAGTTATACATTTGTAATGCACAACTGGTTTAAGGAGGTAGATATGTAGGTGAGACATATTGACCAGACGGGCCTGTTTACAAAGTGTCATATTTACATAATAAGTGTCCATTACTGCCCCATGCTGTTAAGTGTTCGTGAGAGAGATGTGGAAGGTGAAATCCACAGTAGTCCCAGTGGGAGTAGGAGCATTACAGGCTGTGACCCCCAAACTGGGAGAGTGGCTCCAGCAGGTTTCAGGAACAACATCTGAGGTCTCTGTCCAGAAGAGTGCAGTCCTAGGAACAGTTAAGCTACTGCACAGAGCCCTCAAACTCCCAGGCCTCTGGTAGAGGACCCGAGCTCGAGGAAGACACACACTATCCGAAGAGGCTGAGAGGGAGATTTTATATATTGTAACGTGCATGGATAAGTAGACACGTTAGCCCTTGGCTAACGGGTCGGACCCTTTAGTCGACTGGTTAACGTTGTCGCTTGCGGAGCGGGAGACCCGGGTTCGCGTCCCGGCTGTGGCGACGGTCTCTCTCTCTCTGAGCCATAGATGTGAGCTCTGTTAGCTTGGGCTTGGTCTAGTCAGAAAGGCACGAACTGAGGAAGCCTCTTGGATGAGAGGCGAAACGTCTTCACGGATGTATACCAAGTCCAGTTGCACTTGATTCAACTCCTTTTGATAACCGTGACCTGGATGAATGAGAACATTCACAGACACACACACACACACACACACACACACACATATATATATATGTATATATATATGTATGTATATATATATGTATGTATATATATATATATATATATATATATATATATATATATATATATATATCGTGGAACGTAGAGGTAGTGACTAAGGTAACCTTTCAGTCTCCTATACTGAACTCACGCAGAGACGGGAAGTTAAGAGAAATGCGACGCAATACGTGGGGGGGGGGGTCATCTACCCGAACAACAAAGTGGATAAAGGTCAATACCAAAGTTACACAAGACAACAGAATGACAATTACACCACACCAAATAGTAATCACATAACGCATATAACACTTACAAAACATTTAATAACAACTGACAATCTGAACGCAGTGCCTGATGGGTAAAACAGGAGGGCACAATTCTAACGGGCTAGCCTCTTCGCTACTATATATATATATATATATATATACAAGGTCAGAAATATATTAGAAAAATAACACCTTGCTATATTTTTAATGTAGGCCATTTCAACAGCGCGCTGGCCCCTAAATGCTTTTCAAAACAGACCCCAGTCCCATTGGCTGTAATGTTTTCTACCCCTCCATTGGTCGCACTGTACCATAAGTACCTACCCCATTGGCTGTTGTAATTTGAATGGTCCCCATCTGATTGGTCGCTGTCCAACCGACATTAGGGGCGTGACGCTGGGCAACGTAACGGTATGACTCTTTGTCAATAAAACATTAGCAGCTGATGAAACGAAGTGGCGGCAAGATGGCGGAGGGAGCGGACGCGGCATAAACAGCTCACGTAACAAACCCTGAAACCGACAAACTTGGACAAAAAACTCACAGGAAACTTTCTCCGTTTGCGTTGGAATCTATCGGAGTCGCTCTTAGAACTGAGTAGGTCATTTCGGTCACTTTCTAAAGCACACGCTAAACTAAAAATGGCTAAAGCTAACACAAGCTAAAGGCTCTCCACATGCACGACTACTGCGGTCCAGAGAACATGGAGACAAACACCAAAGATACAAAAACACCCTTACACCTCCTGCTAAGCTGCCAGCTCCTCAGGAAACACCCTCACATCTCCTGCTAAGCTGCCAGCTCCTCAGGAAACACCCTCACATCTCCTGCTAAGCTGCCAGCTCCTCAGGAAACACCCTCACACCTCCTGCTAAGCTGCCAGCTCCTCAGGAAACACCCTTACACCTCCTGCTAAGCTGCCAGCTCCTCAGAAAACACCCTTACACCTCCTGCTAAGCTGCCAGCTCCTCAGAAAACACCCTTACACCTCCTGCTAAGCTGCCAGCTCCTCAGGAAACACCCTTACACCTCCTGCTAAGCCGCCAGGTCCTCAGGAAACACCCTTACACCTCCTGCTAAGCCGCCAGGTCCTCAGGAAACACCCTTACACCTCCTTCTAAGCCGCCAGGTCCTCAGAAAACACCCTTACATCTCCTGATAAGCCGCCAGGTCCTCAGGAAAACACCCTTACATCTCCTGCTAAGCCGCCAGGTCCTCAGGAAAACACCGTTACATCTCCTGCTAAGCCACCAGGTCCTCAGAAAACACCCTTACACCTCCTGCTAAGCCGCCAGGTCCTCAGAAAACACCCTTACACCTCCTGCTAAGCCGCCAGGTCCTCAGAAAACACCCTTACACCTCCTGCTAAGCCGCCAGGTCCTCAGGAAAACACCCTTACATCTCCTGCTAAGCCGCCAGGTCCTCAGGAAACACCCTTACACCTCCTGCTAAGCCGCCAGGTCCTCAGGAAACACCCTTACACCTCCTGCTACGCCGCCAGGTCCCCAGGAAACACCCTTACACCTCCTGCTAAGCCGCCAGGTCCTCAGGAAACACCCTTACGCCTCCTGCTAAGCCGCCAGGTCCTCAGGAAAACACCCTTACGCCTCCTGCTAAGCCGCCAGGTCCTCAGGAAAAACAAAAAGGAGACGAGGCCTTAACTGCTGCAGCCCATGCCGAGGATACCTCGAATGCTGCTATCTTAGCTGCCATCGGTACTCTCCGCAACATGATGGAGGAATTCAAGACGGAGTTGAAACAAAACACTGACCATTGCTAACATCGCAAAAGCGGTCGAGTTTAACTCGGCCGAAATCAAAGAGTTGAATGAAGAAATAAAACAACTCCGTGTGAAGAACGCAGAACTGGACAAGAGAGCTGCGGAGCTGGACAAGAGAGCTGCAGAGGTGGACAAGAGAGCTGCAGAGGTGGACAAGAGAGCTGCAGAGCTGGACAAGAGAGCTGCAGAGTTGGACAAGAGAGCTGCAGAGCTGGACAAGAGAGCTGCAGAGGTGGACAAGAGAGCTGCAGAGGTGGACAAGAGAGCTGCAGAGGTGGACAAGAGAGCTGCAGAGGTGGGCAGAGGTGGACAAGAGAGCTGCAGAGGTGGACAAGAGAGCTGCAGAACTGGACAAGAGAGCTGCAGAGCTGGACAAGAGAGCTGCAGAGGTGGACAAGAGAGCTGCAGAGGTGGACAAGAGAGCTGCAGAGGTGGAAAAGAGAGCTGCAGAGGTGGACAAGAGAGCTGCAGAGGTGGAAAAGAGAGCTGCAGAGGTGGACAAGAGAGCTGCAGAACTGGACAAGAGAGCTACAGAGCTGGACAAGAGAGCTGCAGAGGTGGACAAGAGCTGCAGAGGTGGACAAGAGAGCTGCAGAGGTGGACAAGATAGCTACAGAGCTGGACAAGAGAGCTGCAGAGGTGGACAAGAGAGCTGCAGAGGTGGACAAGAGAGCTGCAGAGGTGGACAAGAGAGCTGCCAAGCTGGACAAGAGAGTTGCAGAGGTGGAAAAGAGAGCTGCAGAACTGGAGCGCTACAAGAGAAGATGGAACTTCAGACTTAACGACCTGAAAGAAGAAAAGCAGGAGAATACACGACAGCTCGTCGCTGAAATCATCGGGGAGATTGTTCCACACTGGAAGGAGAAGATGGATCTCATCCTGGACTCTGTGCACCGTCTATGGCCGAACAACAACAGCCGCCCTCGTCAGATCATCATGCAGTTCACTGGACAGCTGTACAGGGATGAACTCTGGTGAACCACCAAACCTCACCCAGTCTGCAAGAATCTCAACGTCCGCTTCGCAGAAGATCTCACCAAAGAAGACAGGGAGGCACGGCAAGCTGTTTGGCCGAAGGTTGAGCAAGCAAGGGGGGCAGGTCTGAAGACTGTTTTCCGTGGCCCATATGCGTTCATTAACGGTCAGAGAGTCACACCATAGACCTAAATAACCTGGAATGTTGATTCCTAAAACAAGTGAGTTAGAAATAGAAAAAATGCTCAGGGTTTTGTCACACAAAGTTCAGTCACTACTAGCAGATACACCATTTTTCTTGTTCTTTAACAGTTCAGTTAATTATCTCTGTGTTTTTTGTGTTCTTTGTTTAGTCTAAAAAATGATATACCTCTCATTTCTGTTAATGCAAGGGGTCTAAGAGACATGACAAAAGGAAAAGCTTCTACTTATTCTGTTAAGGGAAAAATGCAAATGTTGTTTTTCTACAAGAAACTCACTCCAAGACTGAGGATACTTTATTTTGGTCTAAACAATGGGGAGATGACGCTTTCTTCAGCCATGGCACTTCAAGATCAGCAGGGGTCGCCATCCTCCTAAAAAACTTCAGAGGTCATATAACATTTGGTAGGATTTTGCAAAACAAAAACGATGAACTGTGTTGTAATGTAATCCTCTGCTTAGCCAAATTCTTTATTCTTAAAAATAGATACTTTAAGTCGTCCCCCAAATTTGTTGTTTTTTTAAATGAATTTAGATTATACTTGAAATCTTTAAAACTAATGAGCGATACCAAAGCTCTAAAGATTTATGAGGTGTTAAGACATTCCCCCACTGAATCAGAAGACTGATATCCTTATTAATTCCCCCTTGTATGATGGACTATGTTTTATTATTTTCAATTAGTGTATGTCATGTTTTTAATTTATTATTGTTTGTACCCTTATTTTCACAATACATTACCGTATATGTGTCATGTGACATTCAACCTCTATGTACTTCCTGATATACTGTATAGAAATGTTTACATACTGTTCCCTTTGGCACTTTGGATATCTCTATGTATTTCTGGATGGAATGTATATTTGCCATGTTTGTTTTGTAATGAACGTTTTTCAAGAATCTGTACATGAATATGAACAATGTTCAATAAAAATATTTTTTTTAAAAAGCAGCTGATGAAACATGCCTGTACTGCTGTGTATTAACATCTGCTTCCTGTATCCCTGTTGGTATTCCGCTCCTCCTTAGTCGAGCACTCAACACCATTGACGGTTTCGGAAAAAAACGCTCTATATATATATATATATATATATATATATATATATATATATATATATATATATATATATACACACACACACACACACATAGGACTGAAGTTTTGGGATTTTTGAAAAACTGCAGCTGCTTTTCTGCTGGCTCGGTCGTCATCCACACAGCGAGTCCAAAATCTCAACTGTTTTTTATTTATTAGTTTTTCTGCTGAAATTCGACAGAGCTTTTGCTTCAGGTTGTCTCTTATTTTAATGGTACAAGAATCAGAGCCACTCTCACTGCAGTGACATATAAAGTCACTAGATGGCAGCATTATCAGAAAAACTGCTACTATCCAATTAGAAATCCATGGAAAGTTAGATTAGAATATCCATATCTAATACTAATAATATTAATAATATAGAACATATATAAAGCTGTCTGTCTGCCAAAATACTGTTGTGTGTGTACCGTGTGTATCAGTATGTACTGTGGTACTATGTTAGTACTGTTAGAGGTACTGTTGTGTGTGTACCGTGTGTATCAGTATGTACTGTGGTACTGTTAGGACTGTTAGAGGTACTGTTGTGTGTGTACCATGTGTATCAGTATGTACTGTGGTACTATGTTAGTACTGTTAGAGGTACTGTTGTGTGTGTACCGTGTGTATCAGTATGTAGTGTGGTACTATGTTAGTACTGTTAGAGGTACTGTTGTGTGTGTACCATGTGTATCAGTATGTACTGTGGTACTGTGTTAGTACTGTTAGAGGTACTGTTGTGTGTGTACCATGTGTATCAGTATGTACTGTGGTACTATGTTAGTACTGTTAGAGGTACTGTTGTGTGTGTACCATGTTTATTAGTATGTACTGTGGTACTATGTTAGTACTGTTAGAGGTACTGTTGTGTGTGTACCATGTGTATCAGTATGTACTGTGGTACTATGTTAGTACTGTTAGAGGTACTGTTGTGTGTGTACCATGTGTATCAGTATGTACTGTGGTACTATGTTAGTACTGTTAGAGGTACTGTTGTGTGTGTACCGTGTGTATCAGTATGTACTGTGGTACTATGTTAGTACTGTTAGAGGTACTGTTGTGTGTGTACCATGTGTATCAGTATGTACTGTGGTACTATGTTAGTACTGTTAGAGGTACTGTTGTGTGTGTACCATGTGTATCGGTATGTACTGTGGTACTATGTTAGTACTGTTAGAGGTACTGTTGTGTGTGTACCATGTGTATCGGTATGTACTGTGGTACTATGTTAGTACTGTTAGAGGTACTGTTGTGTGTGTACCATGTGTATCAGTATGTACTGTGGTACTATGTTAGTACTGTTAGAGGTACTGTTGTGTGTGTACCATGTGTATCAGTATGTACTGTGGTACTATGTTAGTACTGTTAGAGGTACTGTTGTGTGTGTACCATGTGTATCGGTATGTACTGTGGTACTATGTTAGTACTGTTAGAGGTACTGTTGTGTGTGTACCATGTGTATCAGTATGTACTGTGGTACTATGTTAGTACTGTTAGAGGTACTGTTGTGTGTGTACCATGTGTATCGGTATGTACTGTGGTACTATGTTAGTACTGTTAGAGGTACTGTTGTGTGTGTACCATGTGTATCGGTATGTACTGTGGTACTATGTTAGTACTGTTAGAGGTACTGTTGTGTGTGTACCATGTGTATCGGTATGTACTGTGGTACTATGTTAGTACTGTTAGAGGTACTGTTGTGTGTGTACCATGTGTATCGGTATGTACTGTGGTACTATGTTAGTACTGTTAGAGGTACTGTTGTGTGTGTACCATGTGTATCAGTATGTACTGTGGTACTATGTTAGTACTGTTAGAGGTACTGTTGTGTGTGTACCATGTGTATCGGTATGTACTGTGGTACTATGTTAGTACTGTTAGAGGTACTGTTGTCTGTATATCAAAAATGAATTGCTGGGTCTCAGGGATGAGGACTAACACAGGGCTGAGGGATCTGAAGCAGTTCCAGAACGGGTTCAGAAACGGGTCAAGCTTCAGAAACGGGTCAAGCTTCAGAAACGGGTCAAGCTTCAGAAACGGGTCAAGCTTCTGAAACGGGTCAAGCGGAGCGCAGGCAGCTATATGAAACGCTGACGTAGCAGCACAGCTGGACCGGAGCTGCCACGTCATAGTGCAGAACCACAATAAGGAGGTGGAGGAAAAGCGGCACATGCTGTCAAAAATTCTAGACTGCATGGAAGTGTGTGGAGCATTTGAACCGGGCCGTCGAGGACACGACGAGACCAAGTCATCAGCCAGCCCTGGCGTGTTCTGCGGCCTGCTGGATTTAGTTTGGTCGTTGGATGCTGCCGTGCAGGAGCACCTCGTAAAGGAAACGGTTTTCAGTACTGTGGCTGTCGGGTCCCTGTCATAGCCACGAAAAGCCGGACTAAGAGCAGGCCGTCTTTACACACTGCTGGACTCCATCCTGGGTGGTTTGTGGTCGCTCAGGTCGGGTTAGAGGACGGCCGGCTGGTCCTCTTGGAGACGTGGCGCCCCCGCGGCGGCGGCACTGGGCTGCCGGCTGGTATGTTGCTGGCTGGTATTGTTGCTGGCTGGTATTGTTGCTGGCTGGTATGTTGCTGGCTGGTATGTTGCTGGCTGGTGGTGTTGCTGGCTGGTGGTGTTGCTGGCTGGTATTGTTGCTGGCTGGTATGTTGCTGACTGGTGGTGTTGCTGGCTGGTGGTGTTGCTGGCTGGTATGTTGCTGGCTGGTGTTGT
>NC_079231.1:2039774-2132274 GCF_029633865.1 Lampris incognitus | reverse complement strand
ACATCTTCTGTTTCTTCTGGGCTTCCACGTCTTCTGTTTCTTCTGAGCTTCCATTTCTTCTGTTTCTTCTGGGCTTCCACGTCTTCTGTTTCTTCTGGGCTTCCACGTCTTCTGTTTCTTCTTGGCTTCCATGTCTTCTGTTTCTTCTGGGCTTCCATGTGTTCTGTTTCTTCTGGGCTTCCACGTCTTCTGTTTCTTCTGAGCTTCCATGTGTTCTGTTTCTTCTGAGCTTCCACATCTTCTGTTTCTTCTGGGCTTCCATGTCTTCTGTTTCTTCTGGGCTTCCACGTCTTCTGTTTCTTCTGAGCTTCCATGTGTTCTGTTTCTTCTGAGCTTCCACATCTTCTGTTTCTTCTGGGCTTCCATGTCTTCTGTTTCTTCCAGGTTTCCATGTCTTCTGTTTCTTCTGAGCTTCCACATCTTCTGTTTCTTCTGGGCTTCCATGTCTTCTGTTTCTTCCAGGTTTCCATGTCTTCTGTTTCTTCTGAGCTTCCACATCTTCTGTTTCTTCTGGGCTTCCACATCTTCTGTTTCTTCCGGGCTTCCATGTGTTCTGTTTCTTCTGAGCTTCCATGTGTTCTGTTTCTTCTGAGCTTCCATGTGTTCTGTTTCTTCTGGGCTTCCACGTCTTCTGTTTCTTATGAGCTTCCATGTGTTCTGTTTCTTCTGAGCTTCCACATCTTCTGTTTCTTCTGAGCTTCCATGTGTTCTGTTTCTTCTGAGCTTCCATGTGTTCTATTTCTTCTGAGCTTCCACATCTTCTGTTTCTTCTGGGCTTCCATGTGTTCTGTTTCTTCTGAGCTTCCACATCTTCTGTTTCTTCTGGGCTTCCATGTGTTCTGTTTCTTCTGAGCTTCCATGTGTTCTATTTCTTCTGAGCTTCCATGTGTTCTATTTCTTCTGAGCTTCCATGTGTTCTGTTTCTTCTGGGCTTCCATGTCTTCTGTTTCTTCTGGGCTTCCATGTCTTCTGTTTCTTCTGGGCTTCCACGTCTTCTGTTTCTTCTGGGCTTCCATGTCTTCTGTTTCTTCTGGGCTTCCATGTCTTCTGTTTCTTCTGGGCTTCCACGTCTTCTGTTTCTTCTGGGCTTCCATGTCTTCTGTTTCTTCTGGGCTTCCATGTCTTCTGTTTCTTCTGGGCTTCCATGTCTTCTGTTTCTTCTGGGCTTCCATGTGTTCTGTTTCTTCTGAGCTTCCACATCTTCTGTTTCTTCTGGGCTTCCACGTCTTCTGTTTCTTCTGAGCTTCCATTTCTTCTGTTTCTTCTGGGCTTCCACGTCTTCTGTTTCTTCTGGGCTTCCACGTCTTCTGTTTCTTCTTGGCTTCCATGTCTTCTGTTTCTTCTGGGCTTCCATGTGTTCTGTTTCTTCTGGGCTTCCACGTCTTCTGTTTCTTCTGAGCTTCCATGTGTTCTGTTTCTTCTGAGCTTCCACATCTTCTGTTTCTTCTGGGCTTCCATGTCTTCTGTTTCTTCTGGGCTTCCACGTCTTCTGTTTCTTCTGAGCTTCCATGTGTTCTGTTTCTTCTGAGCTTCCACATCTTCTGTTTCTTCTGGGCTTCCATGTCTTCTGTTTCTTCTGGGCTTCCATGTCTTCTGTTTCTTCTGGGCTTCCACGTCTTCTGTTTCTTCTGAGCTTCCACATCTTCTGTTTCTTCTGGGCTTCCACGTCTTCTGTTTCTTCTGGGCTTCCCTATCTTCTGTTTCTTCTGAGCTTCCATGTATTCTGTTTCTTCTGAGCTTCCACATCTTCTGTTTCTTCTGGGCTTCCATGTCTTCTGTTTGTTCTGGGCTTCCATGTCTTCTGCTTCTTCTGGGCTTCCATGTCTTCTGTTTCTTCTGGGCTTCCATCTCTTCTGTTTCTTCTGGGCTTCTAGTCTTCTGTTTTTTTTCTGGGCTTCCTTCTCTTCTATTTCTTCTGGGCTTCCATCTCCTCCGTTTCTCTTGGGCTTCCATCTCTTCTATTGCTGCTGGGCTTCCATCTCTTCTGTTTCTTCTGGGCTTCCATGTCTTCTGTTTCTTCTGGGCTTCCATCTCTTCTGTTTCTTCTGGGCTTCTAGTCTTCTGTTTTTTTTCTGGGCTTCCTTCTCTTCTATTGCTTCTGGGCTTCCATCTCCTCAGTTTCTCTTGGGCTTCCATCTCTTCTATTGCTGCTGGGCTTCCATCTCTTCTATTGCTGCTGGGCTTCCATCTCTTCTGTTTCTTCTTGGCTTCCATGTCTTCTATTGCTGCTGGGCTTCCATCTCTTCTGTTTCTTCTTGGCTTCCATGTCTTCTGTGGGGGCAGGAAGAAGGATGTCCACATCGGAAGACCGCCGGCTGTATTTCAGTAAGTCAGTAAATTTTGGCCAGAAGCCTTTTTTGTTCCTATGTACACATGAGAAATACACTAAGATGCATCTCAGTGAGACATGAGAACTTATAAAGCCTTATGTGAATCAGGGAACGAGAGCATCATTCATTCGTCTAATCCATCTCTCCTGGACAAAGACCTGACAGAGTCAATGCTGAAGAACCCCTCATCCATTTTCTTCTCTTTCCCATCACATCCTGGGCCAGACTTCCAAGCCAGCGTCTCTGGAGGATGACAAGTTGCTGATGTTAGCACACACATTCCCATCCTCTCTAATTTATGGAGAGAGATGTATTTTATCTGCATGCCCTTGTCTGGATGAAGACGCTGCCGATGTGAAGGAGGGCACTGCTGCGTTCCCAGCGGAGCTGCAAATAACCCTGCTGAGGAATTCCAATATGTCAGCGTTAACGTGCATGGCGCATGCACGAGCCCCCTTCCTCCTTCTCTGAACAAACATTCACCAGGGAGTCAAATGCACAGTGATGCTTTAAGTGTCAGATGCTACTTGGCATCAGATCAACTCACATTTTTTCCGTGTTTGGCTTCATTTTTCCACATTTCACATCAGACAATCCAAGCTGCATCCTGTCAGGAGATCCATGTTAGGACTGGTTCACACCGACACCGTCAAACTAGCAGTTAGCATAGCCTGCCCCGCTTCCGGGTCCCGTCAGACCGCCCTCGGTGTTACCTCTTTGGGCGCAGCTCCATGCAGAGCCGTGGTCCCTGGGCCCAAAGGACGCGAGACCAAGCTCTCCCCGCTGATCCAGCTCTCCCAGCCATAAAACAAACACAAAACTTAGACTCAGACATGGACAAAGACACTGCGTGGACGGTACTGGGTGAGGCAGCCGCAAATATGAATTTGCATCGCCACCGGAATCATATGTCCCTCATCACCACAACCAAAACATTTTGCAGTCTCTGATGTTGCAAACAGAATGTAATCAAAATGATCAATTCTTGATTTGAACACCAGATTCAATTCCACGTCTGTGAGAAACAACATGCTGCAGCGGGGGAGATGTACACACTGACACTAATTTCTCATCGGGGAAACAACTTCCCCATGCCTTGACAATTCTCTAACCAGATCTCATGCCTAATAAACGGGAGCAAGTTAGACAGTGTTGTCGTTTTTGCCGGAGTGGCGAGTGGCGTTACTGAAACCGACGATTCAATCACTATGATTCCGTTTGCAACCACCTTCTGCATTTTGTCAACCTCCTCCAGAAAAATCACCGCTGCTGTGTTCATTCTAGCTACAGACTTAATGCTGCTGGGACCAACAACTACAGCTACAACCTTAATGCTGCTGGGACCAACAACTACACCTACAGACTTAATGCTGCTGGGACCAACAACTACACCTACAGACTTAATGCTGCTGGGACCAACAACTACACCTACAGACTTAATGCTGCTGGGACCAACAACTACACCTACAGACTTAATGCTGCTGGGACCAACAACTACAGCTACAGACTTAATGCTGCTGGGACCAACAACTAAACCTACAGACTTAATGCTGCTGGGACCAACAACTACCGCTACAGACTTAATGCTGCTGGGACCAACAACTACAGCTACAGACTTAATGCTGCTGGGACCACCAACTACCGCTACAGACTTAATGCTGCTGGGACCAACAACTACAGCTACAGACTTAATACTGCTGGGACCAACAACTACACCTACAGACTTAATGCTGCTGGGACCAACAACTACACCTACAGACTTAATACTGCTGGGACCAACAACTACACCTACAGACTTAATGCTGCTGGGACCAACAACTACACCTACAGACTTAATGCTGCTGGGACCAACAACTACAGCTACAACCTTAATGCTGCTGGGACCAACAACTACACCTACAGACTTAATGCTGCTGGGACCAACAACTACACCTACAGACTTAATGCTGCTGGGACCAACAACTACACCTACAGACTTAATGCTGCTGGGACCAACAACTACACCTACAGACTTAATGCTGCTGGGACCAACAACTACACCTACAGACTTAATGCTGCTGGGACCAACAACTACAGCTACAGACTTAATGCTGCTGGGACCAACAACTACAGCTACAGACTTAATACTGCTGGGACCAACAACTACAGCTACAGACTTAATGCTGCTGGGACCAACAACTACCGCTACAGACTTAATGCTGCTGGGACTAACAACTACACCTACAGACTTAATGCTGCTGGGACCAACAACTACCGCTATAGACTTAATGCTGCTGGGACCAACAACTACAGCTACAGACTTAATGCTGCTGGGACCAACAACTACAGCTACAGACTTAATGCTGCTGGGACCAACAACTACCGCTACAGACTTAATGCTGCTGGGACCAACAACTACAGCTACAGACTTAATACTGCTGGGACCAACAACTACAGCTACAGACTTAATGCTGCTGGGACCAACAACTACAGCTACAGACTTAATGCTGCTGGGACCAACAACTACACCTACAGACTTAATGCTGCTGGGACCAACAACTACCGCTATAGACTTAATACTGCTGGGACCAACAACTACACCTACAGACTTAATGCTGCTGGGACCAACAACTACAGCTACAGACTTAATACTGCTGGGACCAACAACTACAGCTACAGACTTAATGCTGCTGGGACCAACAACTACCGCTACAGACTTAATACTGCTGGGACCAACAACTACAGCTACAGACTTAATGCTGCTGGGACCAACAACTATAGCTACAGACTTAATACTGCTGGGACCAACAACTACAGCTACAGACTTAATGCTGCTGGGACCAACAACTACAGCTACAGACGTAATGCTGCTGGGACCAACAACTACAGCTACAGACGTAATACTGCTGGGACCAACAACTACAGCTACAGACTTAATACTGCTGGGACCAACAACTACACCTACAGACTTAATACTGCTGGGACCAACAACTACACCTACAGACTTAATGCTGCTGGGACCAACAACTACACCTACAGACTTAATGCTGCTGGGACCAAGTTCAGCTTCAGCAAAGCACCTAACAAACCAATATAATACACAGCATTTACAAGTTGTACAGAAATAAAGATAGAAACCCCCCCTCCCCCACAAAAGCCCTCTCACAACCACTCAGAGAGATTTGATTTTAAATGGTACATTTATTCAGAATACATTACAGACCAACAGCTGATACTCAATCATCTCTTCATAATCCAGCTCATACAAAAACCAAAAACAAAAAAACAGTTTCAGGAAAAGAAAGACCATTGAGTAGTCTAAACAAGCGTTTGTAAAAACAGAACTTCAAAATAAAATAGCCCAACATAACAAACACAATTTCGCCTCAAGGAGTTTAAAGCAGCACAGCATCCTGTCCTTAGACCCTCGCATCTGATGAGGAACAACTCCCTAAAAAACCTTTAACAGGGAGAAATAAAACAAGAAGAAACCTCAGGGAGAGCAACAGAGGAGGATCTCACTCCCAAGATGCACAACATGCAATGAATGTTGTGTTTACACGATTTACACAACAAATAAATCAAATAACTCAAGCCAATAATACAGCCAGGACTTTCCCTCATTACACAAATCTTAAAAAAACCCAAAAAAAACAAAACAAAACAAAACCCTAAAAAAGATCTTCATCAACTCCCACTATGCACAATACCACCCCAAATTCTGGGGAAAAGGCCATTTCTGTGGAGAATCTCTGCTCCCCTGTCGTAGGCCCTCATCATCTTCACCTCTTCGTCATACTGCTTTTTACTTTGTCGCTGCAAAAAGTCTCTTGTGTGGCATGTAGACCTCATGTTGAGAAGCTGAGCCACTGCCTCGGTGTTGTCAAGTCCCGATCCTGCTGCAGCCACTATGCGCTGTAGGGTGATGTTCGTGGTGGAAACCAGTTTCTGGGAAAGTCCTGGAGAGCACCAGTCGTGGACGTCCAGCCTGGCTCCATGAATCGGTGGCTGCTCCAGCAGCAGTAAGAAGGAGATCGCCCAGTGCAACACACTCGTCAACCAAACTCATCTTAAACATCATCAAGGAGTTGCAATTTTACTTTCTGTACAAGTTTTCTCAGTCTGAAGACTTCCTGGTCAGTAAATGTGTTTACTTCCAAATCTCCTGTGTTTTTCATAAAACGTTTGACTAAGTCAACAAAAAGCTGCAAGTCTGGAAAGTAATTTTCCACCTTGACCGCCCTCAAACCCTTGGTGACCTGTAAAAACTTCCTGATTTTCAGGAAAGCACAGCTCCCTTCAGTGTCCACCTGTGTACGAGGAGTGGAAACTAACGCACAGTCTCTTTCTCCTGTGTCCTCCTCAGATGAAGAAGAGGAGGATGGCTTTTTACCTTCAGAAACCCTCTTTGCTTTTAAGTTGTTCTGTCTACCCTCTGTGGGCTTCCTTTTAATAGACTCTTTTGATTTTATTTCATCATCCAACAGCATCTCTTCCTCTTCCTCAAGTACAGACTCTGCCACTCTAATCTGCAGCAGTCTGCTGTATTTGCTTCTAACCACAATTCATATCTCGCCCAGCCAGTTTGCTACATCCCCTGTTCTCACTGTTTTCCTTTTCTTTTTTATTCTGTTCATCCTCCCCTACCTGCTCATCCTGGCCATCAGCTTCCACCTGCCCAAGTTCTGTCACCTTCTGAGTGTGATCACCTTTTTTAACCTGCTCAACCTGTCCACCTTCCTCTCCTGCCTGCTCAGTCCGTCCGGTTTTCCTTGTGTTCTCCAGCCTCGGTCTCTTTCTGTTTCACCAGCATGGTCTGTTTCTCCCGCCCCTCGCTCCTCGGCCTCCTGTCTGCCCTGTGCCGACTCGGCAGCGCCGTCCTCAGGCGGCATCGGGGGACGATGGCGGCCCTTGAGGATCAGACCTACCCTCACTCCTGTCAGGACAAGACCTTATTAAATGCCCCTCAGACCCACAGCCAAAACATTTCATCAGACTGGATGAAACGAAGACGATGTAGTCAAACTCGTCGATCCTGAACTTAAGCTTCAGATCCAAATCCTCCACATTATCTCTCAGACTCATGAGGCCTCGTCTCCTACGGGACACAACGTGTCTCAAGTGAGGAGACTTGCAACCGGAAGGGACCATTTTTATCGGGGACACTAGCTGTCCGTATCTTGCAAGCTCCTTCTCCAAAGCGGCATTACTGATGAACGGGGGGGGGGGGCATTAGAAATAGGGTGACCAGATCTTCAAAATCCCAAACCGGGACCCTAAAAAGTATGCCGCACCTTCGGCACAAGCATATGCATGTGCTCACAAGCTTGACTGTCTCGCCGGACGTGATGGGGGATGGATGTTGGAAACCGGGACATTTTACTATTCTACAGATATTTGTCGGGACTCGGGATACCCAGCTTGAAACCGGGACAATCCCGGACAGACCTGGACGTCTGGTCAGAATTGCTGATTCTTGTGGCAGGATGAACCAGCGGCAGAGCGGGAGTCAATGTGTCCTTAACCACCACACCGCTGTCCCCCTCCTGGTTGGCTTAACCACCACACCACTGTCCCCCTCCTGGTTGGCTTAACCACCACACCACTGTCCCCCTCCTGGTTGGCTTTATCACCACACCACTGTCCCCCTCCTGGTTGGCTTTATCACTGCACCACTGTCCCCCTCCTGGTTGGCTTAACCACCACACCACTGTCCCCCTCCTGGTTGGCTTTATCACCACACCACTGTCCCCCTCCTGGTTGGCTTTATCACTGCACCACTGTCCCCCTCCTGGTTGGCTTAATCACCACACCACTGTCCCCCTCCTGGTTGGCTTTGTCACCACACCGCTGTCCCCCTCCTGGTTGGCTTAACCACCACACCGCTGTCCCCCTCCTGGTTGGCTTTGTCACCACACCGCTGTCCCCCTCCTGGTTGGCTTTGTCACCACACCACTGTCCCTCTCCTGGTTGGCTTAACCACCACACCGCTGTCCCCCTCCTGGTTGGCTTAACCACCACACCACTGTCCCCCTCCTGGTTGGCTTAACCACCACACCACTGTCCCCCTCCTGGTTGGCTTTGTCACCACACCACTGTCCCCCTCCTGGTTGGCTTAACCACCACACCACTGTCCCCCTCCTGGTTGGCTTAACCACCACACCGCTGTCCCCCTCCTGGTTGGCTTTGTCACCACACCGCTGTCCCCCTCCTGGTTGGCTTTGTCACCACACCACTGTCCCTCTCCTGGTTGGCTTAACCACCACACCGCTGTCCCCCTCCTGGTTGGCTTAACCACCACACCACTGTCCCCCTCCTGGTTGGCTTTGTCAGTGCACCGCTGTCCCCCTCCTGGTTGGCTTTGTCAGTGCACCGCTGTCCCCCTCCTGGTTGGCTTTGTCACCGCACCGCTGTCCCCCTCCTGGTTGGCTTTGTCAGTGCACCACTGTCCCCCTCCTGGTTGGCTTAACCACCACACCACTGTCCTCCTCCTGGTTGGCTTTGTCACCACACCGCTGTCCCCCTCCTGGTTGGCTTTATCACTGCACCACTGTCCCCCTCCTGGTTGGCTTTGTCACCACACCACTGTCCCCCTCCTGGTTGGCTTTGTCACCACACCACTGTCCCCCTCCTGGTTGGCTTAACCACCACACCGCTGTCCCCCTCCTGGTTGGCTTTGTCACCACACCACTGTCCCCCTCCTGGTTGACTTTGTCACCACACCACTGTCCCCCTCCTGGTTGGCTTAACCACCACACCACTGTCCCCCTCCTGGTTGGCTTAACCACCACACCGCTGTCCCCCTCCTGGTTGGCTTAACCACCACACCACTGTCCCCCTCCTGGTTGGCTTAACCACCACACCACTGTCCCCCTCCTGGTTGGCTTAACCACCACACCACTGTCCCCCTCCTGGTTGGCTTAACCACCACACCGCTGTCCCCCTCCTGGTTGGATTTATCACCACACCACTGTCCCCCTCCTGGTTGGCTTAACCACCACACCGCTGTCCCCCTCCTGGTTGGCTTAACCACCACACCGCTGTCCCCCTCCTGGTTGGATTTGTCACCACACCGCTGTCCCCCTCCTGGTTGGCTTAACCACCACACCACTGTCCCCCTCCTGGTTGGCTTTGTCACCACACCACTGTCCCCCTCCTGGTTGGCTTTGTCACCACACCACTGTCCCCCTCCTGGTTGGCTTAACCACCACACCACTGTCCCCCTCCTGGTTGGCTTTGTCACCACACCGCTGTCCCCCTCCTGGTTGGCTTTGTCACCGCACCACTGTCCTCCTCCTGGTTGGCTTAACCACCACACCGCTGTCCCCCTCCTGGTTGGATTTGTCACCACACCGCTGTCCCCCTCCTGGTTGGCTTTGTCACCACACTGCTGTCCCCCTCCTGGTTGGATTTGTCACCACACCGCTGTCCCCCTCCTGGTTGGCTTTGTCACCACACTGCTGTCCCCCTCCTGGTTGGATTTGTCACCACACCGCTGTCCCCCTCCTGGTTGGATTTGTCACCACACCACTGTCCCCCTCCTGGTTGGATTTGTCACCACACCACTGTCCCCCTCCTGGTTGGATTTGTCACCACACCACTGTCCCCCTCCTGGTTGGCTTAACCACCACACCGCTGTCCCCCTCCTGGTTGGATTTGTCACCACTATCAATACACATGGCCCCCGAGCACGCGACCACTTCAATCGCGTGCCGGCGTGTCAACTTCTCAAACGCCGTCCCTCCACCTCCCTCAGCGGCGGGGCAGTAGGGCCGCTACCACCGAAAAAAGACAACAAAACAACAAAAAGCACACAAAAAGGACAAGACGGGTAGAAAAAAGCTCAAGTTTTAGAAACTCGCTTACACCGAAGTAACACGCTGCTACTCCGTACTCACTCGCACTTCCGCTCCGCTCCGAGAGAGACAGAGAGAAGGGGGGGAGTAAATAGAGAGAGAGAGAGGGGGGGGGAGTAAAGAGAGAGAGACAGAGAGGGGGGGAGTAAAGAGAGAGAGAGAGAGAGAGAGAGAGAGAGAGACAGAGAGGGGGGTGGAGTAAAGAGAGAGAGACAGAGAGGGGGGGAGTAAAGAGAGAGAGAGAGAGAGAAAGACAGAGAGAGGGGGGAGTAAAGAGAGAGAGAGGGGGGGGGAGTAAAGAGAGAGAGACAGAGAGGGGGAGAGTAAAGAGAGAGAGGGGGGGAGTAAAGAGAGAGAGGGGTGGGGGAGTAAAGAGAGAGAGACAGAGAGGGGGGGAGTAAAGAGAGAGAGAGAGAGAAAGACAGAGAGAGGGGGGAGTAAAGAGAGAGAGACAGAGAGGGGGGGAGTAAAGAGAGAGAAAAACAGAGAGAGACAGAGAGAGGGGGGTAAAGAGAGAGAGACAGAGAGGGGGGGAGTAAAGAGAGAGAGAGAGAGAGAGAGAGAGAGAGAGAAAGACAGAGAGAGAGAGGGGGGGAGTAAAGAGAGAGAGACAGAGAGAGAGAAAGACAGAGAGAGGGGGGGTAAAGAGAGAGAGACAGAGAGGGGGGGAGTAAAGAGAGAGAGAGAGAGAGAGAGAGAGAGAGAGAGAGAGAGAGAGAGAGAGAGAGAGAGAGAGAGAGAGAAAGACAGAGAGAGGGGGGGTAAAGAGAGAGAGACAGAGAGGGGGGGAGTAAAGAGAGAGAGAGAGAGAGAGAGAGAGAAAGACAGAGAGAGGGGGGAGTAAAGAGAGAGAGACAGAGAGGGGGGGAGTAAAGAGAGAGAGAGAGAGAGAGAGAGAGAGCGAGAGAGAGAAAGACAGAGAGGGGGGTGGAGTAAAGAGAGAGAGACAGAGAGGGGGGGAGTAAAGAGAGAGAGAGAGAGAGAGAGAGAGAGAGAGAAAGACAGAGAGAGGGGGGAGTAAAGAGAGAGAGACAGAGAGGGGGGGAGTAAAGAGAGAGAGGGGGGGGAGTAAAGAGAGAGAAAAACAGAGAGAGGCAGAGAGAGGGGGGGTAAAGAGAGAGAGACAGAGAGGGGAGTAAAGAGAGAGAGAGAGAGAGAGAGAGAGAAAGACAGAGAGGGGGGGGAGTAAAGAGAGAGAGGGGGGGGAGTAAAGAGACAGATAGGGAGAGAGTAAACAGGGGGGACTCTGCTAAGTCGAGACACAGGATTCAGCAGCAGCACTTCCAGTCAGTCAGCATCATCCCAGCACCACCACCACCACCAGTATAAACAGGAACACATACCAGTACCACCAGTACCACCAGTATAAACAGGAACACATACCAGTACAACCAGTACCACCAGTATAAACAGGAATACATACCAGTACCACCAGTATGAACAGGTACACATACCAGTACCACCAGTATAAACAGGAACACATACCAGTACAACCAGTATAAACGGGAACACATACCAGTGCAACCAGCACCACCAGTATGAACAGGAACACATACCAGTACCACCAGTACCACCAGTATGAACAGGAACACATACCAGTACCACCAGTACCACCAGTATAAACAGGGACACATACCAGTACCACCAGCACCACCAGTACCACCAGATCACACACTGGAATCGGGTCTCCTGAGGAACTGGGGCTTTCTGTGCGCGTGCGCGTGCGCGCGTTCAGCCGTGCACAGCGTGTGCAGTAACTCCTTTAGCTTGTCAGTTCATAAACAGTCCTGTCAGCTGCTGCTGGTGATGTAATGTGGAACTTCTGCAGCCCCTGCCCCAACACACACACACACACACACACACACACACACACACACACACACACACACACACACACACACACACACACACACACACACACACACCTCCCTTCATCTTTACGAGTCTTACTGCCTCTGCTAAGTACTGCAGTTCCAGCGTTGGCAGCAGAGATGTTTTTTGTGTGTGTGTGTGTGTGTGTGTGTGTGTGTGTGTGTGTGTGTGTGTGTGTGTGTGTGTGTGTGTGTGTCTGTATTGAAGTGTGTGCTGAAACTAAGTGGCTTCCCTCACACCCAGTCCAGGAGTAGTAACAACAGCATGTTTTCATTCCTCCTCATCCCTCCATCCTGTGGCTGAAGGCAGGAAGTGTGGAGGAAGTGTGGAGGGTGGGGGAGCTTGGAGGGAGGTTGTAGGGTGGGAGGAGGGATGTGGAGGGAGGGAGGGAGGGGGGGTGGAGGGAGGTTGGATTCCTGCTTGTTTGTCTGGCGTCAGTCAGTATGAAATATCTGGAAGCTCCGTTCACGTGTCTGCACGCTTACACAACAACACAACAACCAGCAGCTTTTGTGCAGAGGGAGTTACATATACCAACACGACAAATAACGCGCACGCGCACGCACGCGCACGCACGCACACCCACTTCAACTGCCTGCTGTTTGTCATGTTGTCAGCAGCATGGTGATCAACGGTGTGTGTGTGTGTGTGTGTGTGTGTGCTGGCACCAGAGGCACGGTGCATGCTGCTCACACACGCTCCGTTGTGTGCGTGCGCGCGCGTTTATGTGCGTGCGTGCGCGTGTATGTGTGTTAGGTGATTAGTGTGTATTTTGATAAGAGTTGGAAAATTCCTCTGTCCGTCAAGCCGGTGGCGGTGCGCGCGGTGATGAGTGGGTTCAGGGTTCAGTGCTGCAGGCTGGGGGTCGAGTCAGGGGTCCCGCACAGGAAAACCATTTGAATTGTTTCAGGAAGTGTGACGTCATCGCACACAGCCGTGTTCAGGAGCACAGGGAGTCCCTCGTCACCAGGATGACGACATTCTCAGCGTTGTTTCCTTTTCTCTCTAACACACTTTCATCCTCCCTGCTACCGGGCTGCTGAGACATGCTGACCAGACCAGGTTCTGAGCTGCTGCTGTCTGGGAGGAGGGTCTTCCTCCCCTTCGTCTGTCTGTCTGTCTGTCTGTCTGTCTGTCTGTCTGTCTGTCTGTCAGGGTTAATGAAGCAATGACCTCTTCATTGTCCCTTGCTTCCAGAAACTACCATTCGTGCAGCCGCTGGGGGTATGATCAGTGTGCATCTAGTGTGTGATTAGTGTTCAGTGTGTGTTCAGTGTGTTTCCAGTGTGTGTTCAGTGTGCATCTAGTGTGTGATTAGTGTTCAGTGTGTGTTCAGTGTTCAGTCTGTGTTCGGTGTCCAGTGTGTTAAGTGTCCAGTGTGTTTTCAGTGTGTATCCAGTGTGTGCTCAGTGTTCAGTGTGTGTTAAGTGTCAAGTGTGTGTTAAGCGTTCAGTGTGTTTTCAGTCTGTGTTCAGTGTGTGTGTGCAGTGTGTGTTCAGTGTGTGTTCAGTGTGTGTTCAGTGTTCAGTATGTGTTCATTGTGTGTGCAGTGTGTGTGTGTTCAGTCCGTGTTCAGTGTCCAGTGGGTGTTCAGCGTTCAGTGTGTTTTCAGTCTATGTTCGGTGTCGTCTGTGTTCAGTGTTTGTTCAGTACGTGTTCAGTGTGTTCAGTGTGTGTTCAGTGTTCAGTATGTGTGTTCATTGTGTGTTCAGTGTTCAGTGTGTGTGTTCAGTCTGTGTTCAGTGTCCAGTCTGTGTTCAGTCTGTGTCCAGTGTCCAGTGTGTGTTCAGTGTCCAGTCTGTGTTCAGTCTGTGTTCAGTGTCCAGTCTGTGTTCAGTGTCCAGTGTGTGTTCAGTGTCCAGTCTGTGTTCAGTCTGTGTTCAGTGTTCAGTCTGTGTTCAGTCTGTGTTCAGTGTTCAGTGTGTGTTCAGTGTTCAGTGTGTGTTTTCATTGTGTGTTCAGTGTTCAGTGTGTGTGTTCAGTGTGTGTTCAGTGTGTGCCTAGTGTGGGTTCGGTGTGTGTTCGTTGGGAGTGTGTTCAGCTGTTCTCTCACTCCATGTCAGTCAAACCTTCACCTCGGTCCTGCAGCCGTGCTGCTTGTTGTCATCAGCCCTTTCTGAGCTCGGAGGAGCTGAACGCGCGGCCATGTGTGAGCACGCTGGGGGAACCAGGGAGCTGGACCACCTGAGCGTGACACTGCAGACCCTCCCACTGGCCAGGCTCTGGGTTTATGCAGATGAAGTCGAGTTGTACTTTATCTTCATGCTTGGACTCTAAAAGAGTCTACTCTACAATATGGAGCATGTCCATGTGAGAACATAAGCTGATGAACACGCATCACGTCACATCCTCCTGCACGTGTCAGCGTGGCGCCATGGTAACGATGGGCTGAACATTTCAAACGCCTCCTGACTGATTGGTCCTTTCTCCTGCATCGTGTCCGGTCTGCCGGGCGCGGCGCGTCGCGTCACGTTGCGTTTGTTCAGACTTTCGGTTTTCATTCACGTTAATGTGTCTTGTTTCCATGAACACACACACACACACACACACACACACACACACACACACACACACACACACACACACACACACACACAAGCCAAACATTAAAGTAGGTCTTTTTTTCTGTCTCTCTGTCCCAAGAACCACAAACACGCCTGCTGTCTGCGAAGTCAAGCCACATACACACCGGTTTATAGTAATGAACACACCATAGACCTCTGCACTGTCAAGTACACACACACACACACGCACCACACACACACACACACACACGCACACACACACACACACAGCACGTACATGCTGCCTGCCTGCAGCACGCTGCATCTCCCCCTACCTCACTGTCACACCGCGTACACAACACCATGTACTATAGACCACCGTGTACACAACACCATGTACTATAGACCACCGTGTACACAACACCATGTACTATAGACCAGCGTGTACACAACACCGCGTACTATAGACCACCATGTACACAACACCATGTACTATAGACCACCGCGTACACAACACCATGTACTATAGACCACCGTGTACACAACACCATGTACTATAGACCACCGTGTACACAACACCATGTACTATAGACCACCGTGTACACAACACCGCGTACTATAGACCACCATGTACACAACACCATGTACTATAGACCACCGTGTACACAACACCATGTACTATAGACCACCGTGTACACAACACCATGTACTATAGACCACCGCGTACACAACACCATGTACTATAGACCACCGTGTACACAACACCATGTACTATAGACCAGCGTGTACACAACACCGCGTACTATAGACCACCATGTACACAACACCATGTACTATAGACCACCGTGTACACAACACCATGTACTATAGACCACCGTGTACACAACACCATGTACTATAGACCACCATGTACACAACACCATGTACTATAGACCACCGCGTACACAACACCATGTACTATAGACCACCGCGTACACAACACCATGTACTATAGACCACCGTGTACACAACACCATGTACTATAGACCAGCGTGTACACAACACCGCGTACTATAGACCACCATGTACACAACACCATGTACTATAGACCACCGTGTACACAACACCATGTACTATAGACCACCGTGTACACAACACCATGTACTATAGACCACCATGTACACAACACCATGTACTATAGACCACCACGTACACAACACCATGTACTATAGACCACCGTGTACACAACACCATGTACTATAGACCACCGTGTACACAACACCACGTACTATAGACCACCGTGTACACAACACCATGTACTATAGACCACCGTGTACACAACACCATGTACTATAGACCACCGTGTACACAACACCGCGTACTATAGACCACCATGTACACAACACCGCGTACACAACACCATGTACTATAGACCACCGTGTACACAACACCATGTACTATAGACCACCGTGTACACAACACCGCGTACACAACACCATGTACTGTATACCATCATGTACAAAACAAGTCCAAGGTATTGCTGACTAGTACTGGACTCATGGGCCGAGAGAAAGAAGGAAGTCATCATCAGGAGAATGCAACGTTAGATGTAATGAGGGACAGGTTTCACCAGGCGGATGCAGCGTTAGATGTAATTAGGGACAGGTTTCATTAGCGTTAGATGTAATGAGGGACAGGTTTCACCAGGCGGACGCAGTGTTAGATGTAATGAGGGACAGGTTTCACCATTAGATGATGAGGGACAGGTTTCATCAGCGTTAGAAGTAATGAGGGACAGGTTTCACCAGGCGGATGCAGCGTTAGATGTAATGAGGGACAGGTTTCACCATTAGATGATGAGGGACAGGTTTCATCAGCGTTAGAAGTAATGAGGGACAGGTTTCACCGGGCGGATGCAGCGTTAGATGTAATGAGGGGCAGGTTTCACCAGGCGGACGATGTTAGATGTAATGAGGGGCATGTTTCACCAGGCGGATGCAGCGTTAGATGTAATGAGGCATGTTTCAGCAGGAGGACGCAGCGTTAGATGTTATGAGGTACAGGTTTCACCAGGCGGATGCAGCGTTAGATGTAATGAGGGGCATGTTTCACCAGGCGGACGCAGCGTTAGATGTAATGAGGCAGGTTTCAGCAGGAGGACGCAGCGTTAGATGTTATGAGGTACAGGTTTCACCAGGCGGATGCAGCGTTAGATGTAATGAGGGACAGGTTTCACCATTAGATGATGAGGGACAGGTTTCATCAGCGTTAGAAGTAATGAGGGACAGGTTTCACCAGTCGGATGCAGCATTAGATTTAATGAGGGGCAGGTTTCACCAGGCGGACGATGTTAGATGTAATGAGGGGCATGTTTCACCAGGCGGATGCAGCGTTAGATGTAATGAGGCAGGTTTCAGCAGGAGGACGCAGCGTTAGATATAATGAGGGGCATGTTTCACCAGGCGGACGCAGCGTTAGATGTAATGAGGGACAGGTTTCATCAGGGACCCCTTCTGTCCCGTTACATCATCTGTCAATCAGCACACACTGTCCCTTATTACGCCTGACAGCAAACACACTTTCCTGTTGTCATTCACTGTTACACGACTCTCTATAGGCCACCATCGTGTGTGTACAGTATGTGTTTGTGCACAGTATGTGTTTGTGCACAGTGTGCGTGTGTACAGTGTGTTTGTGTATAATGTATTTGTGTGTGTGTGTGTGTGTGTGTGTGTGTGTGTGTGTGTGTGTGTGTGTGTGTGTGTGTGTGTGTGTGTGTTATTTATTGTGCTGGTAGCCCCAGGATAGTGGGCAGGACAAGAGCTGACCAGCGGAGGGATTCGGACCATCTGTGCTGTTTGAATACAGATGGAGTTTTCTGTGGACAAGCTAAAGCCCCCATCTGACGCTCACATGCCCCCTCCCCACACACACACCTGCCCCCTCTCATGAATGAAAGATGCCCCGCCCCTCCATTGCCCTGTGCTGCGGTTGAATGAACGGTTGCACTTGCAGGTGGAGAAACCTAGATCAGATCCATTCAAGAAAAATGAAAGCTTGTGTGTTTTGGGGTGTCTGAGCTGACCCTTATTCAGCCCCTGCCTCTTACACACCAAGGGGCAGGAAGGCAAAATGAATTGGGTCCTGGGGTAATAAGGTGCCCCGCCCCGTCGGCGTCTCCAGGTCATTTTGCCAGGGCTTAAACCCCGACCGTTAAGAGTGTACCCCGAATATAATGTTAAATATAAGCTATGTTGATATAATGTTAAATATAAGCTATGTTGATATAATGTTAAATATAAGCTATGTGATATAATGTTAAATATAAGCTATGTGATATAATGGTAAATATAAGCTATGTTGATATAATGGTAAATATAAGCTATGTTGATATAATGGTAAATATAAGCTATGTTGATATAATGGTAAATATAAGCTATGTGAATATAATGTTAAATATAAGCTATGTGATATAATGGTAAATATAAGCTATGTTGATATAATGTTAAATATAAGCAATGTTGATATAATGGTAAATATAAGCTATGTTGATATAATGTTAAATATAAGCTATGTTGATATAATGTTAAATATAAGCTATGTGAATATAATGTTAAATATAAGCTATGTGATATAATGTTGAATATAAGCTATGTGATATAATGGTAAATATAAGCTATGTGAATATAATGTTAAATATAAGCTATGTGAATATAATGTTAAATATAAGCTATGTTAATGTTAAATATAAGCTATGTGATATAATGGTAAATATAAGCTATGTTGATATAATGTTAAATATAAGCTATGTTGATATAATGTTAAGTATAAGCTATGTTGATATAATGTTAAATATAAGCTATGTGAATATAATGTTAAATATAAGCTATGTGAATATAATGTTAAATATAAGCTATGTGATATAATGGTAAATATAAGCTATGTGATATAATGGTAAATATAAGCTATGTTGATATAATGTTAAATATAAGCTATGTTGATATAATGGTAAATATACGTTATGTGAATATAATGTTAAATATATAATATGTGAATATAATGTTAAACATAAGCTATGTTGATATAATGTTAAATATAAGCTATGTTGATATAATGTTAAATATAAGCTATGTTGATATTGTAGAGCCGAAGTAACGGAGAAGACCGTAGGTTCACACTTTAGCCGTGTAGGTTAATGTTAATGTTAAATATAAGCTATGTGAACATGTGTCTGTGAATGTTCTCATTCATCCAGGTCGTCATGATTCTCCAAAGGAGTTGAATCAAGTGCAACTGGGCTTGGTATATATCCGTGGAGACGTTTCGCCTCTCATCCAAGAGGCTTCCTCAGTTCTGCCTTTCTGACTAGACCAAGCTAGTCTGACTGGCTGCTGATGAGACTCAGCATTTATCCTCTAGGAGTGTGTGGGCGTGTGGGGGTGTGTGGGTGTGTGTGTGTGGGTGTGGGTGTGTGTGTGTGGGTGTGTGGGGGGGGTGTGTGGGTGTGTGGGGTGGCCGCGCATGCGTGGGAGGGTCTGATGGGCAGGGCTGAGACACGTGACAAGTTAAGGCGGGAAGAGACGAAGAGAGGGGAAATGGCGTACAGCAAAAACCAAAAGCAAAACCCAACTCAATCTTTTTGGATTTGTTGAAAAGAGAAGGGTAAGAAGTTAGCCTACGTTGTAACGTCTCAGTAATGGTTGAAATTGCCTGCTGATTTATGATATGAATCGGATTCGTCACCTCCAATCATGGCGAAGAGAGGAGAAGAGAAATCCTCCTCGTCGTGACTTTCGGTGCCGTTTAGCTAGCGGGCCGTGCTCGGCTGGTCCCGCACCGTACCGTTCTTGTCTTTAGCAGGGCTTCGTAAATACACCACGTTGCCATAAAACCAACTAAACCTAACGACTCATTCATTTTACTATCGGCACAAACAACAGTTAACCGTCATGTTAATTTAAATCTAAATGAACGTCCGAGTAAATAAACGATTAACTTTACACCATTATGCTGGGGGGGGGGGTATTGTTTAGATACGACTACAGTTAGATCGTGTAATGGAATTACAATGCCGTCCAGTCCAGTCCAGTCCAGCTATGAGCTTCATTTAAGTTGGTCTCCTGGTTTTGCAGAGGGCAGCAAAGCCGAGCTCCGGACCGGAGAGCCGCAGCAGCCGCAGCCGAGTCAGGATCAGGCTGGACAACTGGTAACAACAACTTGCTGTCACTTTGTGTGTTTATGTGTCAGAGAGTCAAAGAGTGAAGCAACTTGGAGTAGCTAACATGCTAATGCTACGCATGCCTGCACACTGGAATGAATCTTGTCAATTCAAATGTGGGTATTGTAGTGGATTCAGGGGGCAGCCTGGGACCGCCTGGGACCGCCACAGCCGGGACGCGACAGGCGACAACGTTAACCAGTCGACTAAAGGGTCCGATCCGTTAGCTAAGGGCTAACGTGTCTACTTCTATCCGTGCACGTTACACTACCCGCTCCTTCCGGGAGGTGTATCCGATGGAGGGAACCGCCACAACCGGGGCGCGAACTCGTTTATTCTGCACCGCGGGCGACAACGTTAGCCAGTCGGCTGAAGGGTCCGACTCGTTAGCCTGTCTACTTGTCCATGCACCTTATAGTATAGACAGGTCAGTGTCATGGTGTACCTTTTAAAGTTACACTGAAATAACAAGAGTCCTTTTAGCTTATTTTATCATGTCATACATCATTTTGACAATTTGTCAAAAATAGTAAAAAAGAAAAAAAACAACATTGAAATCGCATCATTTTGACTCCCTGGAAAATATATATGAAATATAACTCTTGTGGTGACTTCATTGTCATGTTCATCACAAGGTACATGAAAATTCCTACCAGAGTAGAAGTAAACAACAGTTTTTGAGGTACACGTTTCAATTTTTCAATGATTAAGACATGTACCTTGAATGTAAATAAGGTGTCAGAGCACATTAAAAAGCATCAAAATAGAGCTTGTTTATCAAACAAAGTTTCTGGGGGAGGATCTCTGGACCCCCCCCTACAGAAGCCCAAGCTAAGCCCCTAATGTCCTCAAATCCCGGAAACGTCCCCGTCATGCCCCCCCGCGTGAGCGACACTTCCCGGTTTGGACCTCCGTCCGTCTGCATTACTGTGGTGACAGGGTTGGCGGAAATGTGAGCGCTAATCGAAAACTCATGCAAAGAGCATGTCTGGAATCCCCCCCCCCCTGCATTTTTACCCGAAATGGCCATTGAAATATTTTCTTAAATCTGCCGGCTCCATCATGAATTCCCAAGCATGACATATTGGCCCTGACTAAATCCCTTTCCAGTGCTAACAGACGTGGGCTGTCCAAACTGTGGACTGGAGGACGCTTCTCTTTTGAAAAGTCCTTTCTGAGTATTCTTCAGTGAAGGGTTTTGTTTCATATGGGGGTCAAAGGTCAAAACAGAGGAGTCAAGCTGTTTATGTCAGCGCTGGAACAAGGTGCGATGATGTGTGTGATGGTTTGTTTGATGGTATGTGTGATGATGTGTGTGATAGTGTTTGTGTGATGATATGTATGATGTGTGTGATGGCGTGTGTGATGATGTGTGTAATGGTTTGGGTGATGGTATGTGTGATGATGTGTGCGATGATGTGTGTGATAGTGTTTGTGTGATGATGTGTATGATGTGTGTGATGGTGTGTGTGATGGTGTGTGTGATGGTTTGTTTGATGGTATGTGTGATGATGTGTGTGATAGTGTTTGTGTGATGATGGGTATGATGTGTGTGATGGTGTGTGTGATGGTGTGTGTGACGATTTGGGTGATGGCTGGATAACAGACTGGACATGGACACAAAGGGCAGGATTGTCAACAGGAAGTGAACAGAAAACTGCTTTTCACTTCCAACAAACACTTTTACGTAAAAACCACAGACTCTTTAACATTATAGATACTTTGATTCAAATCACTGATTCTCGACTCTATGATTCATAATTCAGATGACGTCACTTAATTGCCAACTGTCATGTGTGACCCACTGCGTCACGTATGACCCACTGTCACATGCGACCCACTGTGTCACATGTGACCCACTGTATCACGTGTGACCCACTGTGTCACGTATGACCCACTGTCACGTATCACCCTCTGTCACGTATGACCCACTGTGTCACGTATCACCCACTGTCACGTATGACCCACTGTGTCACGTATCACCCACTGTGTCACGTACAACCCACTGTGTCACGTATGACCCACTGTATCACTGGTGACCCAACGTGTCACGTGTGACCCACCGTGTCACGTATAACCCAATGTGTCACGTATGACCCACTGTCACATATGCCCCACTGTCACGTATGACCCACTGTGTCACGTATGACCCACTGTGTCACGTATCACCCACTGTGTCACGTACAACTCACTGTGTCACGTATGACCCACTGTATCACTGGTGACCCACCGTGTCACGTGTGACCCACCGTGTCACGTATGACCCACCGTGTCACGTGTGACCCACTGTGTCACGTGTGACCCACTGTGTCACGTATAACCCAATGTGTCACGTATGCCCCACTGTCACGTATGACCCACCGTGTCACGTGTGACCCACTGTGTCACGTATGACCCACTGTATCACGTGTGACCCACTGTGTCACGTATGACCCACTGTGTCACGTGTGACCCACTGGGTCACGTGTGACCCACTGTGTCACATATCACCCACTGTATCACGTGTGACCCACTGTGTCACGTATCACCCACTGTCACGTATGACCCACTGTGTCATGTATTACCCACTGTATCACGTGTGACACACTGTGTCACGTATACGACCCACTGTATCACGTGTGACCCACTGTGTCACATATGACCCACTGTCACGTATGACCCACTGTGTCACGTATGACCCACTGTGTCATGTGTGACCCACTGTGTCACGTATCACCCACTGTATCACGTGTGACCCACTGTGTCATGTATCATCCACTGTCACGTATGACCCACTGTGTCACGTATCACCCACTGTCACGTATGACCCACTGTCACGTATCACCCACTGTCACGTATGACCCACTGTGTCATGTGTGACCCACTGTGTCATGTATCACCCACTGTATCACGTATGACCCACTGTGTCACGTATCACCCACTGTCACGTATGACCCACTGTGTCACGTATCACCCACTGTCACGTATGACCCACTGCGTCACGTATAACCCACTGTGTCACGTATCACCCACTGTCACGTATGACCCACTGTGTCACGTATGACCCACTGTATCACTGGTGACCCACTGTGTCCCGTGTGACCCACTGTGTTACGTATGACCCACTGTGTGACGTGTGACCCACTGTGTCACGTATGATCCACTCCACTGTATCACGTGTGACCCACTGTGTCACGTATCACCCACTGTATCACGTTTGACCCACTGTGTCACGTGTGACCCACTGTGTCATGTGTGACCCACTGTGTCACGTGTCACCCGCTGTATCACCTGTGACCCACTGTGCCACGTATCACCCTCTGTTACGTATGACCCACTGTGTCACGTGTGACCCACTGTGTCACGTATCCCCCACTGTATCACGTGTGACCCACTGTGTCACGTATCACCCACTGTATCACGTGTGACCCACTGTGTCACGTATCACCCACTGTTACGTATGACCCACTGTGTGACGTGTGACCCACTGTGTCACGTATGACCCACTGTGTCACATGTGACCCACTGTGTCACGTATCACCCACTGTTATGTATGACCCACTGTGTCACGTATGACCCACTGTGTCACGTGTGACGTCACGTATCACCCACTGTATCACGTGTGACCCTCTGTGTCACGTATCACCCTCTGTTACGTATGACCCACTGTGTCACGTGTGACCCACTGTGTCACGTATGACCCACTGTGTCACGTGTGACCCACTGTGTCACGTGTGACCCACTGTGTCACGTATCCCCCACTGTATCACGTGTGACCCACTGTGTCACGTATCACCCACTGTATCACGTGTGACCCACTGTGTCACGTATCACCCACTGTTACGTATGACCCACTGTGTCACGTGTGACCCACTGTGTCACGTATGACCCACTGTGTCACATGTGACCCACTGTGTCACGTATCACCCATTGTTATGTATGACCCACTGTGTCACGTATCACCCACTGTATCACGTTTGACCCACTGTGTCACGTGTGACCCACTGTGTCATGTGTGACCCACTGTGTCACGTGTCACCCGCTGTATCACCTGTGACCCACTGTGCCACGTATCACCCTCTGTTACGTGTGACCCACTGTGTCACGTGTGACCCACTGTGTCACGTATCCCCCACTGTATCACGTGTGACCCACTGTGTCACGTATCACCCACTGTATCACGTGTGACCCACTGTGTCACGTATCACCCACTGTTACGTATGACCCACTGTGTGACGTGTGACCCACTGTGTCACGTATGACCCACTGTGTCACATGTGACCCACTGTGTCACGTATCACCCACTGTTATGTATGACCCACTGTGTCACGTATGACCCACTGTGTCACGTGTGACCCACTGTGTCACGTGTGACCCACTGTGTCACGTATCCCCCACTGTATCACGTGTGACCCACTGTGTCACGTATCACCCACTGTATCACGTGTGACCCACTGTGTCACGTATCACCCACTGTATCACGTGTGACCCACTGTGTCACGTATCACCCACTGTTACGTATGACCCACTGTGTGACGTGTGACCCACTGTGTCACGTATGACCCACTGTGTCACATGTGACCCACTGTGTCACGTATCACCCATTGTTATGTATGACCCACTGTGTCACGTATGACCCACTGTTACGTATGACCCACTGTGTCACGTGTGACCCACTGTGTCACGTGTGACGTCACGTATCACCCACTGTATCACGTGTGACCCACTGTGTCACGTATCACCCTCTGTTACGTATGACCCACTGTGTCACATGTGACCCACTGTGTCAGGTATCACCCACTGTTATGTATGACCCACTGTGTCACGTATGACCCACTGTTACGTATGACCCACTGTGTCACGTGTGACCCACTGTGTCACGTGTGACCCACTGTGTCACATGTGACCCACTGTGTCACGTATGACCCACTGTTACGTATGACCCACTGTGTCACGTGTGACCCACTGTGTCACGTATCACCCTCTGTTACGTATGACCCACTGTGTCACGTATCACCCACTGTTATGTATGACCCACTGTGTCACGTATGACCCACTGTTACGTATGACCCACTGTGTCACGTGTGACCCACTGTGTCACTTGTGACCCACTGTGTCACGTATCACCCACTGTGTCACGTGTGACCCACTGTGTCACATGTGACCCACTGTGTCACGTATGACCCACTGTTACGTATGACCCACTGTGTCACGTGTGACCCACTGTGTCACGTATCACCCACTGTATCACGTGTGACCCACTGTGTCACGTATCACCCTCTGTTACGTATGACCCACTGTGTCACGTGTGACCCACTGTGTCACGTATCACCCACTGTATCACGTGTGACCCACTGTGTCATGTTTGACACACTGTGTCACATGTGATTTTAAAGTGTTGAGATGTAATTTTCTGTAAGTAAAAAAAAAAGATTATTTTTTTGCTCAAAATCATTTTATCTTTAAACACAAAAGACCTTTGATTGCAACAGAGACACAGCAGATGTAACACACAAGCACACACACGCACACACACACACACACACACACACACACACACACACACACACACACACATCAACTGACAGATAAGAGACAGTTTCAGATGTCAGTCCATGATGATGCATATTCATGTTCTTTATTGTGGAAGCTCTCTAAGTTGAAGTGTCATCATTAAGCTGTTATCCCCTCCATGCCACAGCAGATGTTAAAAGAACAGCCACACACACACACACACACACACACTCTTCACCCTGCCATCTCGTTATGCCGGGAGCACAAAGACTCCCAGATGTCGATGTCCTCCCGGCCTTCTTTCATTGTGTCCTTTCTACTCTGTTGACTGGCCCGGTGCTGCTGGTGTATGTGTGTGTGTGTGTGTGTGTGTGTGTGTGTGTGTGTGTGTGTGTGTGTGTGTGTGTGTGTGTGTGTGTGTGTGTACCCTAGGTGTGGGACGTGTCTTTGTCTGTTCCGGTCAACACTGGACTGCCTTAAAAGATGACCAGGGGTGAGTAGAATGCTGAACTTTTGTATTCATACTCAAGTAAAGTAAAAGCCATTATTTGAGAAACCTCCTCAAGTAAAAATTAAAAATAATTGGTCAGTAAACTAAGAGTGTAAGTTACAATGTGTTTTGATAATGTCCGAGTGTGAGCCGGAGCGTTTTTGTAGTGACATTGATTGGAGGTCCATTTCATTGTTTGCCAGTATGAGTAGAGGGGCACGCGAAGATGTTAAAGATGTTTAGGCAAACCAAATGTATTACAGGAGCGTATAAATCAATCAGTCGTTTCCCAGTTCATTATCTCCCTGTGGCATGCCATCACATGCAGTGTCAGTTGCACTTGATTTGTATGTTCAGTACAATAAAATAGCAATAACTATAGCTGAACTGTAGTTGTGTTGCTGTTTTTAGAGAGAATGTATTGATTGCACTTCATTCTACCAAGCTGGTTGGGGAGCAGGGCAAAATACAGTCATGCAATCTGGTCCTGTTACACGCACTCCCGTCACTCTTCACACCTCAGGCTTGTAAAGTTACATGCACTCCCGTCACTCTTCACACCTCAGGCTTGTAAAGTTACATGCACTCCCGTCACTCTTCACACCTCAGGCTTGTAAAGTTACACACACCTGTCACTCTTCACACCTCAGGCTTGTAAAGTTACACGCACTCCCGTCACTCTTCACACCTCAAGCTTGTAAAGTTACACACACCTGTCACTCTTCACACCTCAGGCTTGTAAAGTTACACACACCTGTCACTCTTCACACCTCATGCTTGTAAAGTTACATGCACTCCCGTCACTCTTCACACCTCAGGCTTGTAAAGTTACATACACCTGTCACTCTTCACACCTCAGGCTTGTCAAGTTACACACACCTGTCACTCTTCAGACCTCAGGCTTGTAAAGTTACATACACCTGGCACTCTTCACACCTCAGGCTTGTAAAGTTACATGCACTCCCGTCACTCTTCACACCTCAGGCTTGTAAAGTTACACACACCTGTCACTCTTCACACCTCAGGCTTGTAAAGTTACACGCACTCCCGTCACTCTTCACACCTCAAGCTTGTAAAGTTACACACACCTGTCACTCTTCACACCTCAGGCTTGTAAAGTTACACACACCTGTCACTCTTCACACCTCATGCTTGTAAAGTTACATGCACTCCCGTCACTCTTCACACCTCAGGCTTGTAAAGTTACATACACCTGTCACTCTTCACACCTCAAGCTTGTAAAGTTACACACACCTGTCACTCTTCAGACCGCAGGCTTGTAAAGTTACATACACCTGTCACTCTTCACACCTCAGGCTTGTCAAGTTACACGCACTCCCGTCACTCTTCACACCTCAGGCTTGTAAAGTTACATGCACTCCCGTCACTCTTCACACCTCAGGCTTGTCAAGTTACACGCACTCCCGTCACTCTTCACACCTCAAGCTTGTAAAGTTACATGCACTCCCGTCACTCTTCACACCTCAGGCTTGTAAAGTTACATGCACTCCCGTCACTCTTCACACCTCAGGCTTGTAAAGTTACATGCACTCCCGTCACTCTTCACACCTCAGGCTTGTAAAGTTACATGCACTCCCGTCACTCTTCACACCTCAGGCTTGTAAAGTTACACGCACTCCCGTCACTCTTCACACCTCAGGCTTGTAAAGTTACACGCACTCCCGTCACTCTTCACACCTCAGGCTTGTAAAGTTACATGCACTCCCGTCACTCTTCACACCTCAGGCTTGTAAAGTTACACACACCTGTCACTCTTCACACCTCAGGCTTGTAAAGTTACACACACCTGTCACTCTTCACACCTCAGGCTTGTAAAGTTACACGCACTCCCGTCACTCTTCACACCACAGGCTGGTAAAGTTACACGCACTCCCGTCACTCTTCACACCTCAGGCTTGTCAAGTTACATGCACTCCCGTCACTCTTCACACCTCAAGCTTGTAAAGTTACACGCACTCCCGTCACTCTTCACACATCAGGCTTGTCAAGTTACATGCACTCCCGTCACTCTTCACACCTCAGGCTTGACAAGTTACACACACTCCCGTCACTCTTCACACCTCAGGCTTGTAAAGTTACATGCACTCCCGTCACTCTTCACACCTCAGGCTTGTCAAGTTACATGCACTCCCGTCACTCTTCACACCACAGGCTTGTCAAGTTACACACACTCCCGTCACTCTTCACACCTCAGGCTTGTAAAGTTACATGCACTCCCGTCACTCTTCACACCACAGGCTTGTCAAGTTACACACACTCCCGTCACTCTTCACACCTCAGGCTTGTAAAGTTACATGCACTCCCGTCACTCTTCACACCTCAGGCTTGTCAAGTTACATGCACTCCCGTCACTCTTCACACCTCAGGCTTGTAAAGTTACATGCACTCCCGTCACTCTTCACACCTCAGGCTTGACAAGTTACACACACCTGTCACTCTTCACGCCTCAGGCTTGTAAAGTTACACGCACTCCCGTCACTCTTCACACCTCAAGCTTGTAAAGTTACACACACCTGTCACTCTTCACACCTCAGGCTTGTAAAGTTACACACACCTGTCACTCTTCACACCTCATGCTTGTAAAGTTACATGCACTCCCGTCACTCTTCACACCTCAGGCTTGTAAAGTTACATACACCTGTCACTCTTCACACCTCAGGCTTGTCAAGTTACACACACCTGTCACTCTTCAGACCTCAGGCTTGTAAAGTTACATACACCTGTCACTCTTCACACCTCAGGCTTGTAAAGTTACATGCACTCCCGTCACTCTTCACACCTCAGGCTTGTAAAGTTACACACACCTGTCACTCTTCACACCTCAGGCTTGTAAAGTTACACGCACTCCCGTCACTCTTCACACCTCAAGCTTGTAAAGTTACACACACCTGTCACTCTTCACACCTCAGGCTTGTAAAGTTACACACACCTGTCACTCTTCACACCTCATGCTTGTAAAGTTACATGCACTCCCGTCACTCTTCACACCTCAGGCTTGTAAAGTTACATACACCTGTCACTCTTCACACCTCAAGCTTGTAAAGTTACACACACCTGTCACTCTTCAGACCGCAGGCTTGTAAAGTTACATACACCTGTCACTCTTCACACCTCAGGCTTGTCAAGTTACACGCACTCCCGTCACTCTTCACACCTCAGGCTTGTAAAGTTACATGCACTCCCGTCACTCTTCACACCTCAGGCTTGTCAAGTTACACGCACTCCCGTCACTCTTCACACCTCAAGCTTGTAAAGTTACATGCACTCCCGTCACTCTTCACACCTCAGGCTTGTAAAGTTACATGCACTCCCGTCACTCTTCACACCTCAGGCTTGTAAAGTTAAATGCACTCCCGTCACTCTTCACACCTCAGGCTTGTCAAGTTACACACACTCCCGTCACTCTTCACACCACAGGCTTGTAAAGTTACACACACTCCCGTCACTCTTCACACCTCAGGCTTGTAAAGTTACATACACCTGTCACTCTTCACACCTCAGGCTTGTCAAGTTACACACACCTGTCACTCTTCACACCTCAGGCTTGTAAAGTTACATGCACTCCCGTCACTCTTCACACCTCAGGCTTGTCAAGTTACATGCACTCTCGTCACTCTTCACACCTCAGGCTTGTAAAGTTACATGCACTCCCGTCACTCTTCACACCACAGGCTTGTAAAGTTACACACACCTGTCACTCTTCACACCTCAGGCTTGTAAAGTTACATGCACTCCCGTCACTCTTCACACCACAGGCTTGTAAAGTTACACACACCTGTCACTCTTCACACCTCAGGCTTGTAAAGTTACACGCACTCCCGTCACTCTTCACACCTCAAGCTTGTAAAGTTACACACACCTGTCACTCTTCACACCTCAGGCTTGTAAAGTTACACACACCTGTCACTCTTCACACCTCAGGCTTGTCAAGTTACACGCACTCCCGTCACTCTTCACACCTCAGGCTTGTAAAGTTACATGCACTCCCGTCACTCTTCACACCTCAGGCTTGTAAAGTTACATACACCTGTCACTCTTCACACCTCAGGCTTGTAAAGTTACACACACCTGTCACTCTTCACACCTCAGGCTTGTCAAGTTACACGCACTCCCGTCACTCTTCACACCTCAGGCTTGTAAAGTTACATGCACTCCCGTCACTCTTCACACCTCAGGCTTGTCAAGTTACATGCACTCCCATCACTCTTCACACCTCAGGCTTGTAAAGTTACATGCACTCCCGTCACTCTTCACACCTCAGGCTTGTAAAGTTACATACACCTGTCACTCTTCACACCTCAGGCTTGTAAAGTTACATGCACTCCCGTCACTCTTCACACCTCAGGCTTGTAAAGTTACATGCACTCCCGTCACTCTTCACACCTCAGGCTTGTAAAGTTACATACACCTGTCACTCTTCACACCTCAGGCTTGTAAAGTTACATGCACTCCCGTCACTCTTCACACCTCAGGCTTGTAAAGTTACATACACCTGTCACTCTTCACACCTCAGGCTTGTAAAGTTACATGCACTCCCGTCACTCTTCACACCTCAGGCTTGTAAAGTTACATGCACTCCCGTCACTCTTCACACCTCAGGCTTGTCAAGTTACATGCACTCCCGTCACTCTTCACACCTCAGGCTTGTAGAGTTACACACACTCCTGTCACTCTTCACACCTCAGGCTTGTAAAGTGGTGATAGTTGTCTCATTTCCAGGAACTACAAGTCCCAGTTTATCATCAAACTCCACTGCTGTAAAGCATTTCTGTTATTCGAGTGTGACAGTACGCAGGTTTGAGTTGTTGCTATAGTTACTGTGGTAACTTTTACTTCTAAAAAGGACCACTCGACAACTTCATGTACCAAGGTCAACTTTATATAGGCCGAGTAAAAACAATACTTCTACACAGAGGCTTATGTCGACTATCTTGTAAGGGGTGATGGAGCGTAACACACGCACGTGCATGCGCACACGTGCGCACACACACACACACACACACTGTGTGGATTGTGGAAACAGTCACGTTACAGTAGAAGTATGGGAGCTCAATTTGGTTGTATTGTTTACGTACGTGACATCCAGTCTGCTTCTCAGCTGTGTGTGATTTGTGTGTGGATATCTCTGAACTCACCTCCTGTCACGTGTATCTGAGGGTTTTAACACTGTCTGCTGTATCTGCACAACAACAGTTTCTGGAAGCTTCACGGGCGTGGCATAGTTACTCTGCCACCGCTTTCTTGTTTGTTTCATTCAGCTGTCAGAGATAAGAGATGAGTTTCTTTTCCTCTTGCACTTTTATCACTTGCCCTTATCTGAGCTCCCTGATGTCTGTTTCTTAATGTGTTTGTTTAATCTTGATCACTTCCGATCCATCCACCCCATCACCCATCCAGGAAAATGCGCTCCACTCTGGATCCGGGTAATCAAGGGCAGTGCTATAATCAATTTTAATCATTTGCTCTCAGTTTCCTCCCAGCCACTCTCTTTATCCCAGAGAAGACATGGGCTTTACTTCCTGTCTAATCTCCAGCGGAAAGGGACCCAAACAGAAAAGCCATCCAAACATGGAGCCGAATATTATGTGTGATGCAATACACTGGCACAGTTATCCAGTACAGAGAGAGCGAGAGAGGAGTCTGGTGTGTGTGTGTGTGTGTGTGTGTGTGTGTGTGTGTGTGTGTGTGTGTGTGTGTGTGTGTGTGTGTGTGTGTGTGTGTGTGTGTGATTACAGCAGTGTTTCTGACATCCTATTCAATGATTAAACCACTTCCTCATATACCAGACAGCCAAGGGGACATTAAGAAATGGGGCAGGGTGAGGCTGGCATCCTCTTTCAGCAGTAAAACGTCAAATTAGGAGGGGAAAAGGCACATGCAGGGCAATCCAGGGTGTGATTTGGTGTTAGCAGCTTAGTGTCAATAGGTTGTGACTTGGTAGATTGGCGGTGGATGGAGCGTGTCGTTCTGGTGTGTGGACTCCTTTGACAAGCACAGTAGTGCTGCTGAACTTTCTGACGGGCTGCAGCAGAAACAGGCTGCGGCAGAAACAGGCTGCAGCAGAAACAGGCTACAGTGCACGCTGGAGGGGCTCTGACAGCCTGTTTGGTAAAACGTGGTTGCATAAGTGGGTTTGTGAGGCAACTAGATCTTGAATAATTGCCCTCAACGATTGGAATAATTAGTGTGGGGAGTACTGCTGGGATAAATGTGCCGTGTGGAGACGATTTTGTCTCCCATTTTGCGGGATAAATTTCTTGTCCAGTATTTTTGATGTTCTGCAGATGTAAGATTTTTCATTTCTTTATAGGCCACAACAATGTGAGAAAACATTTATCATCTATCATCGTTCTTGCACGCCTCATATCTGTCTGTTCTTGTGAAAAAAATAGATCAAGATTGTTCGTAATCTTCTGTGTGTAAAATTACCTAAAAGGCTACAATAAAAAAAAAAAAGCTTGGTGACAAAGTTCATGCACACACACACACACACACACACACACACACACATACATGCAAAGTGACAGTGGGCGTGTTTGACCTCTGGTGTGGCTTGTTAGCTGACCTTTGACCTGGTCTCTGCTAACAAGGAAGTGATGCGCTTACTCAGTGGACAGTGTGCTGCGAGCGCCGGAGGCCGGGCTCCTTTGTAAAGGAGTTAGTATGCGTGAAGTGAAGTGTTTTTCTTCTGCCGTGGCCTCAGTCCGTCCAGGTCCCACCGGTTCTCAGCCGTGTTTGCAGACGCTTACAACAACAGCGGCCTGGTCGAGTTGGACGGTGGCTGACGGGGCGACGGTGAGAGGAAACAAGACAGAGGTCCAGAGTTTCAAATCAACAAGACAACACAGAGGAAAGACAGGAGAGAGAGAATGACAAGGAACAGCAAACAAGTCTCCACTGAACACAGAGAAACAACTACGTGTGTGTGTGTGTGTGTGTCTGTGGAGCTGTAAATCAGTGAAACCTGGACTTTGGTCTCATTTAACGTGGCGGTAAATGTCCTGCCATGTTGCTTTCTTCTACCGACTGCACTGAGACGAGCTGAAACAAGAGCCACTCTGTTGACTTTCTCCTTCTCCCCCCTCCCCACTGTGTACCCCCTCCCCTCACCCCCACGTCCTCCCTGTGAAGATCCGCGGCATGCCGCTGGCTGCACAGACACCTGGAGAGGGGGCGCCGCTGAGGAGATTTTCTCTGGATGGCAGTCTGCTGGTGAGTCACTTGCTTCTGCTTTCACTCCCATGACATTAATGCTGCATGCTCCTCCACACGCCGAGAGGAAGTGTTTGGAAAGTTAAGTGTTTCCTCAGCTGCGGAGAAGCAGAAAGAAACGTCTGGTAACTAGTTGGATGAAAGAGTTGAAATTTGTGTTGGATTCTACTCCTTTGGTTCTGCTGTGTAACATTCAAGATAAAGTATGAAAATATTGCTTCCACTTTGTGCTGCGACATATGGAAAATATAATCATAAGGAATTCCACACATTATCTATATATCTATCTATATATAGATAGATAGATAGATAGCTATATATACTCAGCACAAAAAGTAAGGACATTTGTGTTTGGTAGATTATTTCTTTGTTGTAACAATGCTTCTTGGCAATAAATCTGATACCGTTGCAAAGCCTGTTTATTTGCCTTTTAAATGGCGCCACATGTGTAAGGAACATGCATTTGTGGGATGATCAGCAGAACTGAGTATGTGGGTTGTGCCCATGAATAATTTGTCAAATCTTCTCTGCCAATGCCAAACAGCTTATTTTGCTGTTGCTATTGACTCTTGTTTTGAGCTTCTGGTACCCCAGATGCTGACAATCAGCTGCCTGATGTAAGATTTATTGCCAAGAAGCATTGTTACAACAAAGAAATAATCTACCAAACACACATTTCCTTAATTTTTGTGCTAAGTTTATGTATATGTATATATATATATATAGTGCTTTTTTAATAAACAATATCTGCTTCCATATGTAAAAATACTATGTTTGCGAATCCAACATCACATTGATTGTAAAGTTCCCCCATTATACTCCCCAATTGTCCCTGTCCAATTACCCCCCTCTTCCGAGCCATCCCGGTTGCTGCTCCAGCCCCTCTGCTGATCCAGGAGGGCTGCAGACTACCACATGTCTTCTCCAATACAGGTGGAGTCATCAGCCGCTTGTTTTCACCTGACATTGAGGAGTTTCACCAGGGGGGCATAGCACGTGGGAGGATCACGCTATTCCCCCCCAGTTCCCCCTCCCCCCCGAGCAGGCGCCCCGACCGACCAGAGGAGGCGCTAGTTCAGCAACCAGGACACATACCCACTTCTGGCTTCCCACCCACAGACACGGCCAATTGTGTCTGTAGGGACGCCCGACCAAGCCAGAGGTAACATGGGGATTCGAACCAGCGATCCCTGTGTTGGTAGGCAAAGAATAGACCACTACGCTACGCGTACGACCCATTGATTGTAAAGTTTAATATCAAAACAAAACTAGTTTAATAATACTCCCACAGATATTGTGCATCATGATCTGACAAATTTTATTCCAATACAATATCAATGAAAGCCGATAAATGATAATATTTAATTATGGCCCAGGCCTACTACTTATTTACATGATGTTACTGTCAGGACAAGTTAAAACAACTTGGTAAAAACAGGCTGCGGATGGGGGATGAATGATTTTAAGACAACATGAAGGAGTTTGATGTCAGCTGACTGACTCATCTTTCAGTTCTTCCTTAAGAAAATAACATTCACAGAACTGGTGCAGGTGATGGTTTCTACTGACAGCAGTGATAAGACACACACACACACACACACACACACACACACACACACGCGCGCGTGCGCGCGCATGTGACATGTCAGGAGGCAGAGAGAAGAAGCAGGTGGCTGTGATTGACAAGCTTATCTCTGGGTTGTCGCGGATCACAGGACTGGAAACTGGTTTTGTGTCAGGGGTAGCTCAAGGTCAGTGTGTGCTTGGGAGTTTGTCTTTGGGGCATCAAGTGCAGCCGATGTGGCTGCCGTGTTGTGTCTGAACTTGAACCGGATCAGCTGTTTCTCAACTTGGGGTTTGGGGACATCTTGAGAGGTCACTGAAGGGAGTCCCAGAGCAAATTAATTGAGGAAAACTAATCCCGTTTAGAGAGGGATTCTCATTCCAGAGACCTCTTTCTTCCCACACACGGTGTCGAGGTGTCAACAGCTGAAGTGTAACGCGGTGTTTGCTGCTTCCTTCCTGACATGGACAGGGAGTAGGTTGAGGGCCTCTCTACTTCACTAAACTAGTTTTACCCACTGAATAGAAGCATGTAAGGAAAGAGAAGACTCTTCACATTTTTTTGGAGCAGGAAATTGTTGACCGTAGCTGATGGTCATTTCCTAACCAAATCCTTTACCCTGTGTCACCTTTTGCACTTTTGCACCATAATGTTTTTGCACTGGACTGCAGCATCATGTTACAAATAAACTAAATCAGTGTTTTCCTTGTTGCCTCTGGACATTGTCTGTTGTGCATCTTTTATAACCGCTCACAACATCCATCAGGAAATTGGAAATGTGGTGGGGTAATGAGGGGTCCAGCCTGCATGAATTAAAGCACAGCAATGTGACTGTGTATGGAAGACATCTGTACCAGGTGTTTACAGAGAAGGTCTGTTATCCCGTTTATGGAGGACGTCTGTTATGTACAACATGTCAGGAAGAGGTGTCTGTCTCGTGGTAATCTCAGAACCCAGAGCCAGATTATCACCAGACAATCTAGCTCTGGGTTCGACGGCCAGTGTTTCGGGGCTTCCAATGTAGCTGCTGGCTGCTCACTTCTGTTTGCTATGAAGACTTCCTCTTCAGTGCGTCCGTCGTCGTTTACGGTGGGATTATCAACTTGAGATGCGATAATGGAGTTGGAGTTAAGAGACGATGTGTACGTACGACCAGATTACTTCACAAGTAGTCGACACGAGTCAAACGTTTCTCCACACAATACACAATTATCAGTACTGAGTCGGTGTTGTACATCCAAATGACACTTCAGCCAATACGTTCCTGCTCTTTTGCTCCCCACACGGGCTGTTTCCAACATGCAGCCAAAGCATGTTCCTGTAGAAATCACCGCCTACTCACACGTGACTGGTCAGTACTACTGGGACTGAGACAGAAACTAGAACAGTTCTGATAACTTGTCCCATGCTCCAGATTCTATATATCTTCTTCTTCTTTTGGCTTGTTCCCTGTTTCTCGGAGGTCACCACAGCGGATTTTATAGTTTCCATCAGTACCCTGTGAGGGCACCAATGGTACAGATTCTATACATACATACATACATACATACATATATAGTGTTTTTTCCCGAAATCGTCAATGGTGTTGAGTGCTCGACTAATGAGGAGCGGAATATCAACACGGATACAGGAAAAAAGATTTCAATACATAGCAGTATAGGCCTGTGTCGTGCATCTCGCACTCATCAGCTGCTAATGTTTTATTCACAAAGAATCATAGTTGCGTTTCCCAGCGTCACGCCCCTAATTTCGTTTGGACAGCGACCAATCGGATAGGAAAACATTCAAATTATAACAGCCAATGGGGTAGGTACTTATGATGCACAGCAACCAATGGAGGGGTAGAAAACATTACAACCAGTGGGACTGGGGCTTGTTTTGAAAAGCATTTAGGGGCCAGGGCACTGTTGAAATGGCCTACGTTAGAAAATCCTTGCAAAGAGTAGTGTAGTAGTGTACATGGAAAATCCTTGCAAAGAGTAATGCATATTCAGTTAGAGGTAAAAGATGTAACCTGTAAAGTATTTTATTATTTACAGACCTGACATGTCCACCTTGAATAATAGAAACAAATTGGCCACCAGCTGTAGACACTGAAAAAAATATCTCCTTTGTAACTATAAGTAAAAACGTCTTTATTATTCCCCTCCCCCCAATTAGATGATACTCATATGACATTTATTAGGTTTTTTTAAATATGCTTTTTTTTAATATGCTATTTTAAATATGGGTTTTCTAAATATGTCTTTTTAACTACCTGTCCTCCCAACTGTGCCCCAACACCACCCCAATATATAGTTCACATAAATTACCTTGTTATATTTTTAATGGACGCCATTTCAACAGCGCCCTGGCCCCTAAATGCTTTTCAAAACAAACCCCAGTCCCATTGGTTGTAATGTTTTTACCCCTCCATTGGTTGCTGTGCATCATAAGTACAGTGTAAGTAAGTGGCTGTTATAATTTGAATGTTTCCCCATCTGATTGGTTGCTGTTCAACTGACATTAGGGGCGTGACGCTGGGCAACGTAACGGTATGATTCTTTGTGAATAAAACATTAGCAGCTGATGAAACAGGCCTGTACTGCTATGTATTAAAATGTATCCATGTTGATACATACATACATACATACATACATACATACATACATACATACATACATACATACATACATACATACATATATACACACACACACATTTTATATATATATCTATATATAGTGTTTTTTTTTTCAGAAACTGTCAGTGGTGTTGATAAAGGTGCTCGACAAATGAGGAGAGGAATATTCAGATAGATGTAGGAAAAAATCTTTAATACATAGCAGAACAAGCTTGTTTCGTGCGTCACACACTCATCAGCTGTTTAACCACACTGGCAGCTGATGAGTGCGTGACGCACGAAACAAGCTTGTTCTGCTATGTATTAAAGTTTTTTTCCTACATCTTTCTGAATATATGTGTGTGCATATATTTATTTATTTATTTATTTATTTAAAGAGTCTTGTGGATCATTCACCTTCTCCCAAACTGAGATGTGAGACAGCCCAAGCCGTAGGTGGATTCTATGTTGTTGCCTGCTAATCCATGTTTACTTGCAGTGCTTCAGATTTGGAATGAATAAGTTACTGTGACGGCGTGGGTGCTGATCTGTACTGTGCTGTTTATCTCTGACGGCTGAGTGATGCAGAAAGACATTCCCGGTGGATGAATGAATTAAGAGTTGTTATCACTAACATCATCACACATACTGCCGCTTTAATTGCCTTAATTGGAAACACAGCGACCTGATTTATGGCGGAGCTGAAAGTGGGTCATATTTGTGATACAGTTTATGATTCACCGCGCCTCCATTCGTCCACTCAGCTGGTCATGCATGCATGCGTTCATCCTTTTTCTGTTTCCTATCCTCTCTTTCTCCCCCATCTCTCTCTCTCTCGCTCTGTCTCTCTCTGTCTCTCTCTCTCTACTTTCTTCTGTTGTGCAGTCATCCGTCTCTCTTTCTCTCCATGTGTGTGTGATCTCTCCTCTGATGGGTCCTCCTCGGTGGGGGAAAAGGGGAGCAGGAGGGCACAGGGTTGTTCAGTTCTGGGACAGGAGGAAGCCTGAAGCATTGGCATGGATGTGACCGCAGAGAATGGACGGCCATGAGAACTGCGAGTTTGTTTCATAGATTTGACAGGTTTGAAGTCGGGCTGTCTGTTTTTAATTTCTGATGTGGTTCCTCTAACTAGTGTGGTGGTAAACTCAGGACACATTAAACACCAAACAAACATTAGTTTGAGTCTAAGGCATGAGTAGAAAGGAGAAGGTGTCATGTCGAGCAGGATGAGGGTAAAAAGATAAAGGTAACGTGTGTCTGTTGGAGGTCTGAAATCACGGTGAGGACTGTTTGAATGAAAAACATGGGGAAAAAAATGACAAACGACGACAAATGTACAACACAGGGACAAAAGAGGCTCTGTCCAAAAGACAAAAACTGATGGAAGATGCAGAGAAGTGCAGAACTGCCGAGTCTAAATCCAGTTCTGAGTGCAGACGTGGATGTGAGTCGGTCTTCTGGTGATGAGGGACAACCCGGCAGAGATAAACCCTGTGAGCCTTGGAAAGGCTCCGTTTCCTGGGAGGATATGAGTCTCCCATACATTTATTTTTCCAGGGCATCTGAGAAAACACCAGGGGCTGTTTCAGACATTCCACCAACTGCCTGGCGTTGGATTTAATCATCCACTTTTCTCCTGGTGCTTCGAGGTCTCATGTTGGCTGCATGTCCCTGTATGGAGGGGAGCCTGCAGTTTACCACTTTTAAATGCAAAGAGCACTTACATGTGTTTTTAACTTTATCGGAGGAATGCGTGAAAATTACACTTTTTTTTACGTCTCACTTACTGTTTGTCTACTGCCTCCTTCTGTTATTTTCACACATTTCAAACATGTGATTCTGACATTCCCTGTGTTTCATGGCGTGTTCAGATGATGAAGAACGTCCAGGATGGATTTCTACCTCACACCGGTGTATATAAAGTGAGCTTCCTTCAGCCATGCAGGCGGGAACAAAATGGCCGCTGGAGACTGAATAACTTGTTTCAGCTGGGTAAAATATCTGAAGCAGGATTACACAGCCTCGCTCTGCACAATCCGCTATGTGAAATATGTAGAACACAGTCTGGACACCCACACCACACGTCCAGCCGCCATGTGTGTCTCCGTGTACCAGGCCAGCTTCACAGGACTCTGACTGGTGTTATGCTTTTAATCCAAAGCTCTTCAGAGCTATTTGAAAAATCTAGATAAGTAAGTGTTTTGAACTGATTTGATGTCTGTTTCTGATTTGGGTCAAAGGCCGTCTGTATCTCCACCTCACACATACCAGCACACAGGAGCAGCAGGCCTGCCCGTGTGTGTGTGTGTGTGTGTGTGTGTGTGTGTGTGTGTGTGTGTGTGTGTGTGTGTGTGTGTGTGTGTGTGTGTGTGTGTGTGTGTTGGCATGTAGAACATACATGTAGGTGAGAAAGCTACATGTAAAGCTAATGGTCAGTAATGTGTCTAACGTGTTTCGTTTGTATGGAGAAGATAAAGTGAGACAGACGCTCATCTTTTAGAATGTAAACCATGAACACAACTGTGGTGTGATGGGACTCCGTGTGCCGCAGCGTCGTTATGGTTCAGACTAGTTCAGCGTCATTATGGTATGGTTCAGACTGGTTCAGGGTCATTATGGCATGGTTCAGACTGGTTCAGACTAGTTCAGGGTCATTATGGTTCCGACTAGCTCAGGGTCATTATGGTTCAGACTAATTCAGGGTCATTATGGTTCAGACTAGTTCAGACTAATTCAGGGTCATTGTGGTTCCGACTAGCTCAGGGTCGTTATGGTTCAGGCTAGCTCAGGGTCATTATGATATGGTTTGGACTAGTTCAGGGTTGTTATGGTTCAGGCTAGCTCAGGGTCATTATGTTATGGTTCGGACTAGTTCAGGGTTGTTATGGTTTAGACTAGTTCAGGATCGTTATGGCATGGTTCAGACTAGTTCAGGGTCATATGGTATGGTTCAGACTAGTTCAGGGTCATTATGGCATGGTTCAGACTAGTTCAAGGTCATATGGTATGGTTCAGACTAGTTCAGGGTCATTATGGTTCAAACTAGTTCAGCGTCGTTATGGTATGGTTCAGACTAGTTCAGGGTCATTATGGTATGGTTCAGACTAGTTCAGGGTTGTTATGGTATGGTTCAGACTAGTTCAGGGTCATTATGGTATGGTTCAGACTAGTTCAGGGTCATACGGTATGGTTCAGACTAGTTCAGGGTTTCACAGTTTATGTTACTTTGTCCTTATTTTCAAAGGTTTCATTTACAGTCCAGAAACCAAAGTCTTACCAGATCACACTCCTAACTGCCCTAATGAGCCTTCTAACATCTCTCTCTGGGTGATGGAGCCTTTGGTCGCCCTCCATGTTTCAAAACGCTACTATTACCTTCCAAACTTCTGTTTCCTGTCAGAATTCAGTTTTTGATTCTTACCACACTTTCACCGTTTCCTCGTTACATATACATACATGTACACACGCACGTACTCACACACACACACACACACACACACACATATATATCAAGATAGATGTAGGAAAAAACTTTAATTCATAATGTCTGATGAGTGTGCGACGCACGAAACAGGCTTGTACTGCTATGAATTAAAGTTTTTATCCTACATCAATACTGATATTCCGCTCCTCGTTTGTTGAGCACTTTTATCAACACGATTGATAGTTTCCAAAAAAAACAACGTTATGTGTGTGTGTGTGTGTATATGTGTGTGTGTGTGTGTATATGTATATATATATATATATACGCTACCGTTCAAAAGTTTGGGATCACCCAAACAATTTTGTGTTTTCCATGAAAAGTCACACTTATTCACCACCATATGTTGTGAAATGAATAGAAAATAGAGTCAAGACATTGACAAGGTTAGAAATAATGATTTGTATTTGAAATAAGATTTTTTTTACATCAAACTTTGCTTTCGTCAAAGAATCCTCCATTTGCAGCAATTACAGCATTGCAGACCTTTGGCATTCTAGCTGTTAATTTGTTGAGGTAATCTGGAGAAATTGCACCCCACGCTTCCAGAAGCAGCTCCCACAAGTTGGATTGGTTGGATGGGCACTTCTTTGAGCAGATTGAGTTTCTGGAGCATCACATTTGTGGGGTCAATTAAACGCTCAAAATGGCCAGAAAAAGAGAACTTTCATCTGAAACTCGACAGTCTATTCTTGTTCTTAGAAATGAAGGCTAGTCCATGCGAGAAATTGCTAAGAAATTGAAGATTTCCTACACCGGTGTGTACTACTCCCTTCAGAGGACAGCACAAACAGGCTCTAACCAGAGTAGAAAAAGAAGTGGGAGGCCGCGTTGCACAACTGAGCAAGAAGATAAGTACATTAGAGTCTCTAGTTTGAGAAACAGACGCCTCACAGGTCCCCAACTGGCATCTTCATTAAATAGTACCTGTTAGAGCCTGTTTGTGCTGTCCTCTGAAGGGAGTAGTACACACCGGTGTAGGAAATCTTCAATTTCTTAGCAATTTCTCGCATGGAATAGCCTTCATTTCTAAGAACAAGAATAGACTGTCGAGTTTCAGATGAAAGTTCTCTTTTTCTGGCCATTTTGAGCGTTTAATTGACCCCACAAATGTGATGCTCCAGAAACTCAATCTGCTCAAAGAAGTGCCCATCCAACCAATCCAACTTGTGGGAGCTGCTTCTGGAAGCGTGGGGTGCAATTTCTCCAGATTACCTCAACAAATTAACAGCTAGAATGCCAAAGGTCTGCAATGCTGTAATTGCTGCAAATGGAGGATTCTTTGACGAAAGCAAAGTTTGATGTAAAAAAAATCTTATTTCAAATACAAATCATTATTTCTAACCTTGTCAATGTCTTGACTCTATTTTCTATTCATTTCACAACATATGGTGGTGAATAAGTGTGACTTTTCATGGAAAACACGAAATTGTTTGGGTGATCCCAAACTTTTGAACGGTAGTGTATATATATATATATACATATATATCCCCACCTGCCGCCCAATGGCTGCTGGAATAGGCTCTGGCATCCCCGCGACCCTGAGTAAGCGGTTAAGATAATGGATGGATGGATATATATATATACTATATATGTGTGTGAGTGTGTGTGTGTGTGTGTGTGTACGTGTACATACGATCAGAGGTGGAAAAACCCCGTCCAGAAAGTAAAAACCCTAACCGTGTCTTTCCTCCACCCATGTACTAAACCATCAGATTGCAATGACTAGTTCCCCCAAATCAGCTGGTTTAATACATGGATGGAGTAAAGACACGGTTAGGGTTTTTACTTTCTGGACGGGGTTTTTCCACCTCTGCATACTAAGTGTGTGCATTTATCTATTAGTTTCCTCCATTTATTTTCAAAAAATGTGTTGGTATGCAAATTCAAATGTAATTTGTATATTCAAATGTAAAGTGACCACTCTAGTGCGTATATGTATGTTTTTATGTGTGTGTAGTGTACGTGTGTTTGTATGTGTGTGTTGTCAAGTCATCAGAGTAGAGGGCTGAAGTCCTTCCTATGTGAACTGGTGTGGCTTGGGTTGGGTTTAGTTTAATCTGGATCAGGCTTGTCAGACTCAGCGGACTGGCCAGAGTGAGAGCAGACGTCACAACTGGGCCACTGCCTGCATTATGTAACTGCCGTGTTGCTGGGTTGAGCTTTTACTCCCATTTATTTTTATCAGTTCATGTCTGCCGGCAGATGAGACCCTCATCTCTGTGCGCAGCGCTGGGACCACGTGCATGGCAAGGCTGACAGGCTTTGGCTGGTCTATGAGCTGGCGAGGTTTAACTAGGTCAACAAAAAACCTGCTTCAGGACTTTATGTTACGCACACAAATACCTCACTTCCACCCAAATGTTTTCATGACACACGTTCACACAGGTACCACCGTAACACACAACCAACAGACAATGTATACAACCTGCCCAAAAGTGGACACCCGAACATCACACCCATATGTGCTTCATGAACGTCTCATTCCAAAACCATGGGCATTAATATGGAGTTGCCCCCCCCCCCCGCCCCCTTGCTGCTATAACAGCCTCCACTCTTCTGGGAAGGCTTTCCACTAGATTTTGGAACAAGGCTGCAGGGATTCACTCCCATTCAGCCACAAGAGCATCAGTGAGGTCAGGCAGTGATGTTGGGGAGAAGGCCTGGCTCACAGTTGGCCTTCCAATTCCTCCTAAAGGTGTTGGATGAGGTTGAGGTCAGGGCTCTGCAGGCCAGTCAAGTTCTTCCTCACCAAACTCAGCAAACCGTCTATGGACCTCGCTTTGTGCATGGGGGCAGTGTCATGCGGAAACAGGAAAGGACCTTCCCCAAACTAATGACACAAAGTTGGAAGCACACAGTTCTCTAGAATGTCATTGCAGGCTGTAGCATTAAGATTTCCCTTCACTGGAACTAAGGGGCCAAGGCCAAACCATGAAAAACAGCCCTAGACCATTATTCCTCCTCCACCAAACTTTACAGTTGGCACTATGCATTCCAGCAGGTAGTGTTCTCCTGGCATCCACCAAATCCAGATCGGTCTGTCAGACGTCCAGATAGTGAAGCGTGATTCATCACTCCAGAGAATGTTCCCACTGCTCCAGAGTCCCAATGGTGGTGTGCTTTACATCACGCCAGCCGACGCTTGGCATTGAGCGTGGTGATCTTAGGCTTGTGTGGAGCTGCTTGGCCACAGAAACCCATTTCACGAAGCTCCAGATGAACGGCTCTTGTGCCGACGTTGCTTCCAGAGTCCGTTTGTAACTTGGTAGCGAGCGTTGAACCGAGGACAGAGGATTTTTATGCGCTAGGCTTCATCGCTCGGCGGTCCCGTTCTGTGGTCTTGTGTGTCCTGCCGCTTCATGGCTGAGCTTTGTTGCTCAGAGATGTTTCCACTTCACAATAACAGACTTACAGTTGACTGGGGCAGATCTGGCAGGGCAGGAATTTGACCAACTGACTTGTTGGAAAGGTGGCATCCTATGGCCGAGACACGTTGAAAATCACTGAGCTCTTCAGTACGACCCATCCTACTGCCAACGTTTGTCTGTACAGGCTGCAGGGCTGTGTGCTGTATTTTATGCACCTGGTAGCATGGATGTGGCTGAAATACCACACCCACTAATTAGAGGGAGGGTCCACATACCTTTGGCCATATAGTGTGTGTCATTAAACTGCATAGGAAAGGATGAACTATCTGAAGGAATGTCTGCATGAGGTGTGATTGAGGACACAAAGTGAACAATCCTGGCTGAACAATAAATACAACAAAGACCCGAAGAAAAGAATTTATATTACAGTTTAGATAATGATGAATAAAACGTAGCCAAACTGGTATGTCACCAATCACTCGTTACCATTACCAAACGTATTCCATGTCATCTGGTTTGTGTATTCACAACATTGGAATACTCTGGAGAATATCTGAACATATCTGAACACATCTGAACGCTTTGAAATCGCAAATAATCACAATAGAACAGAATCATTTACTCAACAAGTGACGTTATGTAGGATTATTTTTATCATCATTTAAGAATATTTATTTTGAGTGTCTAACTTTGTGATTTTATGTTCAGAGAGCATTTTAGAAGCAAAATAAAAAAGCTTTTTGTGGAGACAGAATATGTTAAGAGTAATCTATTTGTTTGGGTGGGGGGGATTTTTTCCCCCTTTTGCTCCATGTTGTACCCGGCCAATTACCCCTCTCTTCCAAGCCGTCCCGGTCTCTGCTCCACCCCCTCTGCTGATCCAGGGAGGGCTGCAGACTACCACATGCCTCCTCCCATACATGTGGAGTTGCCAGCCGCTTCTTTTCACCTGACAGTGAGGAGTTTCACCAGGGAGACGTAGCACGTGGGAGGATCACGCTATTCCCCCCAGTTCCCCCTTCCCCCCAAACAGGCGCCCTGACTGACCAGAGGAGGCGCTAGTGCAGCAACCAGGAGACATACCCACATCTGGCTTCCCACCCACCTGCAGACACGGCCAACTGTGTCTGTAGAGACGCCTGACCAAGCCGGAGGCAACATGAGGATTCGAACCAATGATCCCCCTTGTTTTTTTTTGTGCATTTTATCAGATATTTTATTAGATTTGGCCTTTGTTAGATAGCAATAGTCGAGAGAGAGACAGGATGACATGCAGCAAAGGGCCCGGGTTGGATTCGAACCCAGTCCTCTGTGGGAAGGACTCAGTCTTATGTGGTATGCGCTCTACCAGGTGAGCCACAGGGGCACCCAGAGTAATCTAATTTAAGTATGTTTTGTACTGTCATGTTTCAGGGTCTTTGATAATAAAAAATATAAATGACAAAGAGTAATCTAATTTAATTTGTTTCTAGATTTCTGGTCATCCAGGTCGACAAGTGTCAGATTATTTTGCCTCAGAGACTTTCGTATCTGAATTACATCTTATCTCAGTGTTGACATGGCAGTGTTTTCTCCCTCTGTGGGGTAAAACCCAACAACACCAGAACAAATGAAAGGTGACTTACAGCTCTGACTCATGACCAGATAATTAAAGACGCAACGCCAAATGAAAAGCTGTCTACATTGATGGGTTAATGATCAAATACTCCACATTACTGCTGAAAGTCAAGCTTTCCTAGTATTTGGATTTGACTCCAAACCCTCCTGGCGTCTTTCAAGCCTCGTTCTCTTAAAATCTTTTTTCATGTGTTGATTTGCTGCCGTGTTGTTGTTCGATGTGCAGCTGTGGGTTTCATTGCCCAGTTTTACAGAAACAAAAAGACAAATTAGTTTTACGCTGGTCGAAGGTGCAAATGAATTGGATGGTAAGCAGCATGAAGTGGGCTTGGCAGACTGTTGCAGCTCCTTCCATACTAAAGCGGGAGGAAAAAATGCTTCTAATCTGATTGGCTGCAGTGTCGTCAGGCAGACAAACACAACACTGATATTATTGCTGAGAAGCTCAAGCTAATTGAGTGTAATTATAGAGGAGAAATGTGCAGACAGACGGTTCAGTTGAGACCTTGTTTGAACCATGTTGGTTTGATTCTGGTTCTGCAGCCGATGACGTTAAACGCCAGGACGAGATGAAAACCGATGACATCAAAAGATTTACACTCCTCCTCCATCCCCTCACCACCAGTCTTTAATTGAACTTAAGGGGGTGCTCCACAGCAGGCAGGTAACATACCATACATACCTGGAGGCGGCGCCGGGCTGTAGGGTGTGGGAACTGGGTAACCCCTCAGAGAACTCCCCCTCCTCATTATGGACCCCGAGATTCAATTTTAAAACCAGTTCTCCCCGCCCAGGCCCAACCACACGCTGTGGATGGCCTCCGTCTGCTTGTAAAATGAGTTTAATAATTGCTGGGTCTGTTTTGATATGGGCTACTCGTCTGTTTTTCCAGCTCAGGAGAAACAGGACTAGTCTGTCTCTGGAGACTCAGTAACTCCCCTCATGAATTTTATTGGGGGCTATTATGTATTTTATAGCACCCAACATCATGTGTGCCAGATAGATTCCTATTCCTTCATGAGCAGACTTGGAGAGAGAGCAGAGTCATTCCCACAAAACTGGCTCTGGTATGGATTTACATGGAGCAGTAACTTGGATTGTCTTTAGTTTTGAGGTGAAACAAGAAGAAAAAATCCGCTGTTGTTATTCAGATTAACTGGTTAGAATGGAGTCTTGTTTTTGTCAGCTTAGCGTACAATCTATTTTACATGATAGTATGTGCTGAAATCTCTGATCCGAGTTACATGTTGCATGTATGTTCCACACATCACATGGAAAAAAGACGAAAATAATCTCATATCTGCTGGTTTATCATGATAAAGATTTTAAGTCATAACTCCAATAATAACGCCCTTGGTGTTATCGGAACTGCCGGTCTGCATCAGCTAGCAGTTAGCTTAGCCTGCCCTGCTTCCGCGTCCTGTCAGACCGCCCTCGTTGTTACCTCCTCGGGTGCAGCTCTGGGCAAGGCTGCCGTGCCTGGGCCCACAGCGCAGCAGAACAAGCTCTCGCTGCTGATCCAACACCAGCTCTCCCAGCCAACAAATGAAGACAAAAAAATGAGATGCCGACAGGACAAAGACAATGCATTGACGGTACTGGGTGAGGCTGCCGCAAATGTGAATTTGCACCGCCATCTTTCCACACCGCTACTGGGTGAGGCCGCTGCGAACGTGAATTTGTGCCACCATCTTCCCACACCGGAAGCGATAGATATCACCCTTCACCCATTCTTCATGTCCTGTCATGAATCACTGTATATTGTTGTCACCTGGTACACCTTCATTCATTAGAGTTAATTAGGCACCCCTGTTTTCCCTGTTATTTAAACCCCTCACTTGAGTCACTTCCTTGCTTAGTTTTCATGGCTTTTTTCACGAGTGCGACGCTGTTTGTGACTGTGCTTACACCGGCCTTCAAGGTTCATCATGTTCTTGCCTTGTAAGTAGTTGTGTGACCTTCTCCCCCTTTGTTTATACCTTTTTCAAAGTGTAGATATTCTTATTTGTTTTTTGTTTGTTCCCGATTTTGTTTCTCAAGTCAAGACTGGGTTATTGTTTAAAGCCTGGTTTCCGTTTGCTGTTTTCTGCACTTGGGTCCAACACCAACCCAACACCTCAACAACCATACAATAAGATGATGTTGAAAATAAAAAATAACTGAAAACAATAATGTTGGCAACGTGTAAACGCAAGAGTTAAATAGTTTTGTTCCATTCAGTTTGCATTGTTAGTTTGTGTCAAGTGAAAAGTCCCTTCATGCCCGGCTCCATGTTTGTGCCTTCTCTCACTCCAGCTCTTGTAATTGGACGTTCATTTTGCTCCCATGTCCAGTGAGCCTTTTGGAGAAGCCCCTGACTGCACTCTGCAGATCGGGGCAGTGCTCAATGTGAGTAATGGCAATGGTACATCACTGTTATCACACCTAACATGATATGTGGACATGTATCTAATTACTACGCTTATTTTTCTAACGGAGTCGACTTTACCTTGATGTATGACACCTATCTTCATCAGCATTTTTGCTGGTGTAGCAGCGGTGTACTCTTGCTTGTGCGTTGTGTTAAAGATGAGGCGCACACAACAGTACAGTTCCAGATAATACTAAAACAAAAACACAATTGCTTAAAAAATTAAAAATTGCTGCATCTGGTGAGCCCAAGGACCATGGCCCTGCCCGGAGCTGTGGCTGGAGAGGAAGCACTGAGGGCAGTCTGGCAGGATGCCCATGCAGACTGGAAGTTCCAACAGTCATTCTGGCTGGTGTTCGCTCTCTTGGACAGTGAAAAAAACATTTTTTTTTATATGTTGGGTATGTGTTTTTGTAGTTTTTGTAGTTTGGATATATGGTTGTTCCTCTTCACATAGATGGCCTCTTTGACTCCCTGTGCAAACCATCGTTCCTCCCTGTCAAGGATGTGCACATCCTCATCCCTGAAAGAGTGCCCTGTGGTCTGTAGATGGTGTAGACTGTGCAGTTGGTGTAGACTTTGGAGTTCTGGCCTTGCGTGTTAGGTCTCCTGTGTTGTGTCATCCTCTTGGTCAGCGTCTGTTTAGTTTCCCCGATGTACAAGTCGTGACAATCCTCCTGGCACTTAACAGCTACGCTATATTGCTCTGTTTGTGCCGGGGGACCTGATCCTTGGGGTGGACCACCTTCTGGTGCAGCGTGATTTGGGGTTTGAAAGCAACTGATTATTGAGCATGCATAAAGATGTAGGTTTCTTAGTGGCCGTTTACATTGCCGTTGTAGCAACTATCTTGCATTTAGAAGTCCCCAGACAGCGGTAGGTGGAGCTCTCCCATTGTCTGGTATCGTGAGACTAGAGATCACATGACAATCATACATCAGCATTTTCTAAAAGCTCAGTTTTCGCTGTCCACACTCCAACATGAGACCGGTGTTCTCACATTCATCCACTTCATCTGCGTTAGCACTGACGTACTCTCAGATGTCAGTGATTTTCATGGAGGCGAAGCTTTGAATGCGTTTGTCATTTGAGGGGATTTTTGAGAACTGAGCTGAAAAGAACAGATGTGAAGTCAACAACACAGCACTGTTGTGAATCTCATCAGGATTCATTCCAACAATGTAAAATTCTGCATGAAGATCGAACAGCAACTTGAGCTGACAGCTGTCCATATTGATCCATGAATGAAAGGCAGGGTTTTGCTATCTAGACTATGCCACTAATATTTTTAAGATTTTGCCTTGACTCCATATGTATAGTTGCACTGCCCTTACATCATAATTTGGCAGCTTAAAGCGTTTTTCTAGAGGGGTTTTTCTTTCTTCCTTCCAAAGGAGATACATGTAGGAAAGAAAATAAAGCATGGTAGTAGGAGTCTCTGTGTTGAATGTAAGGCACTGTTGTCAGAAACCTTTGATATCTGATGTATAGCAGATATCTGAGAAAAGGGGAATTACTATATCTGGATCTTTAACACCTTCCGTAGCTTTGGCTCATGAAAGCACATCAGACGCCATCTTTGGATCTGTCCTTGCTGGCACAATGTTTGGGCTGGCGAGAGGTCGCTAAAAGGATTGTGTGTGTGTGTGTGTGTGTGTGTGTGTGTGTGGATTAAGACCTTCACTGGAAAAGGAAGGGGTAGAATAAGGAGGTTTAGGAAAGGACACACACGGCATCTGTCACAAACTGAAACCCCTGGCCTCCTTCTCATCCCTGGGGAGGGAAAGTGCCCCCCCCACCTCCTCCTGTCAGGCATGATGGTGGCAGTATAGATGTATGTGGTGGGGGGTGGTAGTGGGGATAAAGGGGTAAGGGTGTGCGTGCTGTGTTATCCTGTCCTGTTTCTGGCCTCACAGAGGTAGTCATGTGACATGTTCAGCTGAACTCATTCAAACGTTCGGTTTTCAAAGTGGACTGAAGTGATGGTTTCACTGATCCTTCTCCAGACCAACTCAGCTCAATGCAAGACCTCTGTGAGTGCATGCATTTATATAATATATGCATTTATGTGTGAATGCTCATGTGTATTTAGTATGTATTCATCTATGTATAGCTCACCATTGGTATTTTTAGAGAAATAAACATGGAACATCATTGGACTTGCTAAAGAAAACCATCTGATTTGTTGATCACTTCAGATTATTGGCAGTGGATTATCTGTATGTTATATCCTGCTTGTTTACATGTCCGAAATAAGTCATCAATCATTCATTCATTTGTTTCATCCATCCATCCATCCGTCCGTCCATCCATCCATCCATTTTCCAAGCCGCTTATCTTAATCAGGGTCATAGTCATTGGTCAGCAGGTGGGGAGACACCCTGGACAGGCCGCCAGACCACTTCATTTCATCATTCATTCAATTACAAGTACCCCAACAGTTGAATGACCAAGGGTGTGACCTGACATCTATCTATCGATCTATCTATCTTATATATCTATCGATCTATATCTGTCTATCTGTCTGTTTATCCATCTGTCTGTCTGTCTGTCTGTCTCTCTCTTTTCATATATCTATGTGTACCAGAGTTTTCATATGAGTGCTTGTGTGATTTAGTGGTGTGGGTTGGTGGGCTGGTGGACGTTTTGTAACTACATCCTATAATCATTTCCTCTGTGGCCTGGAAAAATATTGACGTATTTCTGTGTTCACACTGACCGCCGGGTAAACAGACAGAAAACCCACCTTCTAAACCCACACATTACACACAGCTCTGTGTGCAGCAGTTTAATCACTGTTGTTTAATTTCATATGGGTTAATAGATGGCACTTTAACCCTGTGTGTGTGTGTGTGTGTTTGTGTGCGCATGTGTTTGGTGTATGTAGTGTGTGTGTGTGTGTCAATGACTGCACTTGTGTTTGTGCACTCATGTTTACATACTTGTGTGCTTTCGTGTGGCGGCATGTTTGAGTGAGCAATGCTTAATGCAAATGAGTGTGTGTGGGTGTATGTGTATGTGTGTGTGTTTGTGCCTGAGGATAGTGTGAACCTCATTATGAGTAGGGAATTGGAAGCCTCCCAGCTCTTCCCAATTGATACTGGTTTGTTGTGTAGAATGACTGTAGTTGCTGACATGTGGGGAGTGGTTCATCTTTCACCTGGTGACCTTTTCCATTTCTTAAAGGTTTGATGTTAAAGACCTGCTTCTGTATTCAGCCATAAACACACTACATTCTCACATGCCAAGATGTAGTTTTCTGTACATTATATATCAAATCGATAATTATTTGCTGTTTCAGTGTTTCTGTGCCTTGTAACTGGAAAGTGAAGAATACGTCACTTGTCATTTTGTACTGAGTTGGAGTCATAGTATGGCTGTTGGAGTATCTCATCTCATCTCATCATCAGCTGCTTCTCTGGGGTCAGGTTGTGGTGGCATCAAGCTAAGTTGGGCACTCCAGACATCCCTGTGCCCAGCAACGCCCTCCAGCTCCTCCTGGGGAATACCAAGGTGTTCCCAGGCCAGTTAGGACATGTAGTCCCTTCAGCAAGTTCTGGGTCTACCCTGGGGTTCCCCCTAGGGGGAACTGTCTGTCTGACTGTCTGTGTGTACTCTGCATGTTCTCCCCATGTTCAGGTGGGTTATCTCTTGACTAGGGGCCTTTCTGGGTTGAGTTTGCATGTTCTCCCCATGCTCACATGGGTTTCCTCCAACACCAAAAAGAACCCCAATAAAAACATGCAGAACGCTTTCCTGTCCTGTCCCGTCCCTGACATGGATGTCCACCTGGAACTGGTCTCTGGGTCCCAAAGGAAAGGGCTGCCCAGTGCTCCTGGCTGTCCCTGGAGAAATGACAGCAGGATGGGAAAGATACAGAAGCAATGCTTCTTCAGCCACCACTCCTTGCATGTGTATGTGTGTGTTCTAGTGTTAACTGTAAGAATAGTGTCTCTCTCTTTCTATTAAAACTAACTCATCCTTCCATATCCTACAGTGCATGACATGTGCAGCGCCTGGTTTTTGGAAGACAGCTGATTGATGTGTGAGGAACTCAACTCTCTTGATGTTTCACCAGCTGATGGTATGACTGTTAGTCCAGTCATCTTCAGAACAATTGATTTGCATTCAGTAAACCTCCCTGCCTAATCAAAGCAGGTATGACGTTGATTTGAGTCACCTCCTAGATGGAAAACTATTATTCACTTGTGAGAATGCAGCAGGGCTGGGTACCGCAGTACACCTGCCCCGCAGCGAGCTGAGAGACACTGGCGGTGTGAAAGTTGCTGCGACTGATGTCATAAATTCCTCAGTGAGGCTTGTCCAGGCGCCTGCTGGCTGATGAGGTTGTAACACCACCTGTCACTCATTTCCCATCAATCACAGTGACAGCCACAGGCCAGGGTGCCCTGATGACCATTATAAACTCAACTCTGCTCTGTGGGAGAATTCAGGTGAGCTGTAGCAAAGAAAGAAAATGGTTTTCTGTCAGGCGGTGTGGCAGTGTCTGTGTGCAGGGTGACTTAGAGCTCAGAGATTATAGAGACAGAAGTTTGATATTTTTCCAACTTTCTTATTTTACAATCCTCTGCGGTGTGTGTGTGTGTGTGTGTGTGTGTGGTGACGGATTTTTTAGCTTGGGTGACAGTAGATGAATGAAGACGCTCTCGTCTCCTGTCTGATAGACTGAGCATGCTCAGAAGACTGGCAATATGTTGGTTTGATTTTACGTGATGTACTGTGCTCTCACTTACATGGAGGAAAACAATCCCCAAGCAAATGTCACCGAGTCTGGTCACTGGCTGTTTGAGACTCCCACCATCACTCTGCCAGTCGCTGGTGGGGGGGTGGGTGAGGCCCTGTGCAAACTTGACATGCCAGTCAGCTCCTTACACACACACACACGTTCCGTCTCTTGTCTGCCATTTGACATTTCTTGTGAGATGTGTGGGAACCCTCTGTCTTCAGGGATGGAGAGCCTGCAGTTGCTGCTTTGCTGGTATCTGTTAATGCTTTACGTCTCTGCGTGCATGCAAACACATTCTCACAGTCACGCACACGTGCACATAAATAACAGCAATTCACTGCCATTCAAACTAACACACAAACACTAGCCTGGGTGTGTGTCCTACTCAGGTGAGTTAATCCAACATAACTTGCTGGTTAAATATTGACAAGATGAGCGAAGCAGAGGATTCAGACCAAGCACTTCCTGCTGCATCATCATCTGGACACGCCCCCTAGATACACACACACACACACACACACACACACATTGGCAGGAAGCAGCTGTGCCTCAGTTGTGGTAGAAGAGGGCAGAGAGCGAAAGAGGGGAGATGCAGTAGCAGACCGGAGAGAGGGACAGAAGAGAGTGATAGAGACGGAAAAGGATAAGCCAGATTGTGGACCACACAGTCATGCCTATATGTGGAGAGATCCAGAATGTTCCTCTACTGGAGCTGCTGGTGGTGAGTCTCCATCTGCAAGTCCACCTCTACCCCCATCCATCCCCCTATCCATCCACCTATCCATCCACCCATCCATCTATCCATCTCTGGGGCTGGAGGCTGGGCTGTCTGGGCTGGAAGTAGGTCTAACCGGGTGATAATCAGACTAACATCCTGCCCTGCAGTCCAAACCCCCAATTCCAAAATCACCTCAGCCGGTGGTGCTCCAGACGGGGTACAGGAACTGCCCCGGGGCAGATGTGCAGGGTCAGAACAGAAGGGAAGGGGAGACGCCACTCATGTGAATGGAGAGTTTAAAGAGTAAGAATGAGAGAGGGCGGTGTGTGTCTGCATGCTCGTGTGAGTCTAGCTTTGGGATGTTGTGTGGTTATGTTTGTATTGTGTGTGTGTGTGTGTGGGGGGGGGGGGGTTGGCGCCGGCTGTTAATGTTGCCCTCTTACGTACTTAAACAGCATTATTAATAGTGTCTGCTGGTGTTTCCTCCTACCTGCGCTTGACATTTTCGTGCTGTCGAGGCGTATGTGTGTGTTACTGTGTTGTGGTAATATTCATCTACTTTATCTAATCTTTGGCTGATCAGCAACCAACCCCTGAGCCCACAGAAATGAATACAATACAGGCCGACTGTGTGTGTTGATGGAAATGGTTCTTGTTGGATGCTGCTCACAGACTGATGTTTAATATTTCTGTTGTTGTATTGTTACTTGGTAAAATACTACTATAATGGTGCTCATACTTACTTAAACACCATTACTACTGAGCTCCTTTTCTACTTATACTTGACAGCTCAATTTGTCTATGTTTACTGTTTTGGAGTAATATTATTTTGATTCTCCTATTCACCACCTCTACATGATCTCACACACACGTATAATGAATGTACTCTACATGACATGTACTCTTGACTTGGTTACTATGTAGTATTACCGTCACATCATATAGTACTATTATCATGTGACTACTATGTAGCAAATGTAGTACAATTACTCCATCATATGGTACTACTATGATTACTATGTAGCAAATGTACTACTACTACTACTACTACTACTACATTCTTACGCAAGAATGTCAGTGTGTGTGACATTCTTGTGTAAGAAGTGGCGTTGTTGTGAAGTGTCTAGTGTGTTGGTGTAGTGTTGTGTGTCTGTCATGTCTCTCTCTCAACCTTTACCGCTGGCTAGCAGAAATGCGAAAAGGAGAGCTGAGCACCTAAGTCTCTCCCTGCCAGTACATAGCCTCTCCAACAGCAAGCCCTATGTAGCGCCTCCTCGTGGCGACACACAGTAACTGTGTACACATTGGACCCTAGCCAAACTACATGGGACTAGGGGGCGGTCTGGCCCCTAGACGTGCGGTACGCAGGCCTACTGGTGTGTGGATATTCCCTGATGCCCACAAACCACCCCTAGCTATGGGTTAGATAGTGCCACTGCCTAGTGGATACCTCGGGAGAGGAATAGGCTGTGGGAGTAAACCCCTACACAACATCAATGTCCACAGTGCTGTTTTTTGTGTTTTTCTTGCCCTTTTGTATGTGTTTAAGTGGGGGAGAACTGCTGGCGTCGTGTGTGGCTGCCGCTTCTCCCTTTCGTAGCCCCCCTTCCCATCCACCCCGGTGTGTCTGTGTTATGTTTATCTGTTGTCTTGTTTCACCCCGTTTATTGTAAAGCCACTTTGAGTGTTAGAAAAGCTCTATATAAGTTTAATTTATTATTATTATTATTATTACTACATCATATAGTACTACTATCATATGGTTACTATGTAGCAAATGTAGTACTACTACCACGTCATATATGTAGCAAATGTAGTACTACTACTACTACATCATATAGTGCTACTATGCTTACTATGTAGCAAATGTAGTACTACTACTACATCATATAGTGCTACTATGATATAATTACTATGTAGCAAATATTGTACTACTACTACTACATCTTATAGTGCTACTATGAAATATTTAGTATGTAGTGCTGTATGATGCCTGGTGGTAACAGTTGAGTATTATAAGTTACTTTGTATAAAACATCTGCTACATGAGTCAGTGTCAGTGTAACACAATGTAAATGTTCTGTGTGTACATTTGTGTTCATGCCTGTGTGTGTGTTGGACTACCTTTTTATTTTTCTTCGTGTGTGTGTGTGTGTGTGTGTGTGTGTGTGTGTGTGTGCAGTACATGCTGCTCAAAGTGTTGGAGTGTGTTTTGTTTGCGACTGTGTGATATGTGTGCACGGTTGAATACATGTGTGAACGTGATTTCACCATTTCCATATGTAGGTCACTGGCAGCCAACTGGCGGTGACTGCTGCTAGTTTCATGCCAAGAGGAATCGTGCCCCATGTTTCCCGGCATTTCTTCACGTTCCGGTTGGAATCGGGGGAACACGTCTGCCATCTGTACATATTCACCCCAGGACGTGTTTGCATGGTTGTGGTAGGCTGCAAAGTTTGACAGCTTATTACTTTGTCGTGATGAGCCGCGCGGGTTTGTGTTTGTGTGTGTGTGTGTGTGTATAAGTAGGCTTTCTGACGTGGAGAGATCTAAAAATATCTGAAGGTTTGAGGATTCTTTAAATACATGACACAGCCTTGATGCCAACCTTATGTTGTCACTGTTTTTTCTGATGTTTTGTTATCAGGGCTGTTAAGGGGTAGTGGCGGTGTACAGGGGGATTTGAGGGGGTGCAGGTGGGGGTCTGAGTGGATGAAAGACAGAGAAAGGGATTTGCACTCGTCTGGGAATCCAGAGAGACAAAAGGACACAGAGGGATTCTTTAATGGGGGATTTCCATCTCATTGTCTCTCCCAACTTTACTGTTCCTCATACACTGTCTAATGCTCACTCTCTCTCTTTCTCACTCTCTCCCCTGTCTCTCCCTCTCTCTATCCTCTCTCTCTCTTCTCTGCTCTCGCATCCTCTCTCTGTGTCCTCTCTCTCCCCCTCTCCCTCTCTGTGTCCTCTCTCTTTCCCTCTCTCTCTCTCCCTCTCGTGTTCCCCTCCCCCCTGTCCTCTCTCAATTCAATTCAATTCAGTGATGCTTTATTGGCATGACTGCATTAATTACAATGCTACCAAAGCAGGTGACAGCAAAACAGGTCAACAGAGTACTAAACAAAAGGAATGGCAGAAATTCTTATTCTCTCTCTCTCCCCCAGACGATGTGAATTATTGAGTCGGAGGTGTTTGGTGGAAGTCCGCCGTGTGGACTTGATTATGCGGACAAATGTCTCCATATATCCTCCATGTCATTACATTAACAGGAGCCAGTGGTGAGTAATGGCTGGTGGAGGGGGGGCTGCACACTCCACGGGCCGTGCATGATTGCATGTTTCCATCTTATTTCAAGTCCTTTGCTCCTCCTCAGGCCCCCCGTCACCGCTCCACCTTTACAGATAGGCCCTAAAACACAAATGGCCACAGCAGCAAGCGCTTAATGAGTGCTAATGAAGTGCTGGTTGCTAACGGAGTTGTTCGCCACCAGGCGTGTTCTGTAAATAAAATCCTGGAAGTTAAGTGACCTTGCTGTGGAAAGCAAGTGGACGTGTTCCGTGTAGTGCTGTAGTCAGAAGTTGAATAGGAGTGAACAGGAGTCTAAATGTCTTTTGGAGATCACAGCCCGGAGAGAGAGTGCAGGAGAGAGAGACAGAGCAGGAGAGAGCGACAGAGAAGAGGAGAGAGCAGGAGAGAGGAGGAGCGAGAGAGAGGAGGAGAGAAAGCAGGAGAGAGACAGAGAGGAGGCGAGAGAGAGAACGGGAGGGAGAGAGACAGAGAGGAAGATGGAAGCTGATGGGAGTTTTAACTTGCTCATCCTGGTTGGTTGGCAGTTTGTCTGTCTTCTCCCAGTCTGTGTAACACAGTCGAGGCCTAGGTCCAAAACATGCTTTAATTAAATCCATAGAAGAAGACCATCCACATGCTCCTCCTTTCTCTCTGTCTGCATTGCACACGTCCATCTAAACATGCCGTTTCTTCTCGTCTCTTTACTCTTCAGTCATGTCAAGCTGACGGGCGGACACATTTTCAGGCATTTTAGAGAATGATTTGAATCAGGTGTTATGTTTAGTCACATTTCTCGTGGTTTGTTCTGTGTTATTTCAAAATAATGACACTTGTCGGCAGAAATAATTTGAAAACTTAGAAATGATGGAAAATATCTCATGGGAGGTTTCCACACTGAACCAGTTGTCTTGTTCAGATGGACATATTTCACAGTTTACTGTCCTAGTGATATAACATGAGGAAGAGGAGGGTGAAGGACGAGAGAATCAGTCGTCAGCTTTACTCTTTACAAAGTGACAGGCGTGTGGGTCAGGATAGTTTGTTTTCACACTGCAAATCCCTTTTCATTTAAACCAAAAGCAGAGTGCGTGAACGTGCAGGTCACACTTTTCATCATTTGCAGAATTCATCGTAACACGTAACAATGTGGATGAACATGCAGTCCTCATCAGACATTTTATTAAACCTGATTAAATGTTGGATGAAGTTTAGATTTGTATTTTAGCACCTATTACTTCTTCTTCTTCTTCCTCTTCTGCTTCTCCTCTTCCTTCTGTGGTCAACGGTTTCCTGTGTCGGACCCATTGCATGTAAATACTTGGCAGCACACAGACGGGTCATCACACAGCTCATCACACAGAAAGGCTGAGCTACGTATGAGATTTTAACATAAATGATGACAAATCATTACATCTTTAAAGGAAAAGCTTTGCTTTCCTAAAACCTGCCGAATCAAAAGCATATTTATTTTCTTTTGTAGTTTAAGTAACATTAAATACAACCATATCAAGTAGATCAGCTGTCAGTCTTTTCTAATCTGTCTCCATATTCCTCAGTGTTTACGTGTTTCTTTCTTTATGAAGAGGCTGTCAATACTTTCTATTGGGCTGGGTGGAGTCATGCAATCTGCCACTTCACATTAAATTATGTTAATATCTCCCAGCTGTCTCTCTCTCTCTCTAACTCTCTCCCTCTAACTTGTTCTCTCTCTCCAACGCTCGTCTCTCTCTAACTCGTTCTCTCCCTCTCTCTCTCTCTCTTTTCTGGCTTGCTCGCATGTACACAAAAAAAACACACAAACCCCCGGGAGAGTCATGGGGGGCGCCATGAAAAGGAAGCTGAGATAATTAGTTAACTCTGCCCTCGTTTTGATACCACCTTATTGACTTTCAACAGCTCTGCGCTGATTATCCCCATTGTCCTCACCACCGTCACCTCCAACACACACACACACACACATGCACACACACAAATGCAAGTGCAGACACGTATACACATGCACATACACACACACACATGCAGACAGTCGGTAAAATGGGGGTGAAGTCCATATTCATGGTGCAGCAGAAGCTGAGTGTTGACTTGTGCAGGTTGGTAAAATGGGGTGAAGTCCATATTCATGGTGCAGCAGAAGCTGAGTGTTGACTTGTGTAGGCTGGTAAAATAGGGTGAAGTCCATATTCATGGTTCAGCAGAAGCTGATCGTTGACTTGTGTAGGCTGGTAAAATGGGGTGAAGTCCATATTCATGGTACAGCAGAAGCTGAGTGTTGACTTGTGTAGGTTGGTAAAATGGGGTCGAAGTGTATATTCATGGTGCAGCAGAAGCTGAGCGTTGACTTGTGCAGGTTGATAAAATGGGGTGAAGTCCATATTCATGGTGCAGCAGAAGCTGAGTGTTGACTTGTGTAGGCTGGTAAAATGGGGGTGAAGTGTATATTCATGGTGCAGCAGAAGCTGAGCGTTGACTTGTGCAGGCTGGTAAAATGGGGGTGAAGTCCATATTCATGGTACAGCAGAAGCTGAGTGTTGACTTGTGTAGGCTGGTAAAATGGGGGTGAAGTCCATATTCATGGTGCAGCAGAAGCTGAGCGTTGACTTGTGTAGGTTGGTAAAATGGGGTGGCGTGTATATTCATGGTGCAGCAGAAGCTGAGTGTTGACTTGTGCATGTTGGTAAAATGGGGTGAAGTCCATATTCATGGTGCAGCAGAAGCTGAGCGTTGACTTGTGCAGGCTGGTAAAATGGGGGTGAAGTCCATATTCATGGTACAGCAGAAGCTGAGTGTTGACTTGTGTACGCTGGTAAAATGGGGGTGAAGTCCATATTCATGGTGCAGCAGAAGCTGAGTGTTGACTTGTGCATGTTGGTAAAATGGGGTGAAGTCCATATTCATGGTGCAGCAGAAGCTGAGCGTTGACTTGTGCAGGTTGGTAAAATGGGGTGAAGTCCATATTCATGGTGCAGCAGAAGCTGAGCGTTGACTTGTGTAGGCTGGTAAAATGGGGGTGAAGTGTATATTCATGGTGCAGCAGAAGCTGAGTGTTGACTTGTGTAGGCTGGTAAAATGGGGTGAAGTGTATATTCATGGTGCAGCAGAAGCTGAGTGTTGACTTGTGCATGTTGGTAAAATGGGGGTGAAGTCCATATTCATGGTGCAGCAGAAGCTGAGCGTTGACTTGTGCAGGTTGGTAAAATGGGGTGAAGTCCATATTCATGGTGCAGCAGAAGCTGAGTGTTGACTTGTGTAGGTTGGTAAAATAGGGTGAAGTGTATATTCATGGTGCAGCAGAAGCTGAGCGTTGACTTGTGTAGGCTGGTAAAATGGGGGTGAAGTGTATATTCATGGTGCAGCAGAAGCTGAGTGTTGACTTGTGTAGGTTGGTAAAATGGGGGTGAAGTCCATATTCATGGTACAGCAGAAGCTGAGTGTTGACTTGTGCAGGTTGGTAAAATGGGGTGGCGTGTATATTCATGGTGCAGTAGAAGCTGAGCGTTGACTTGTGTAGGTTGGTAAAATGGGGTGAAGTGTATATTCATGGTGCAGCAGAAGCTGAGCGTTGACTTGTGTAGGCTGGTAAAATGGGGGTGAAGTCCATATTCATGGTGCAGCAGAAGCTGAGCGTTGACTTGTGTAGGCTGGTAAAATGGGGGTGAAGTCCATATTCATGGTGCAGTAGAAGCTGAGTGTTGACTTGTGTAGGCTGGTAAAATGGGGGTGAAGTCCATATTCATGGTGCAGCAGAAGCTGAGCGTTGACTTGTGCAGGCTGGTAAAATGGGGGTGAAGTCCATATTCATGGTGCAGTAGAAGCTGAGCGTTGACTTGTGTAGGTTGGTAAAATAGGGTGAAGTGTATATTCATGGTGCAGCAGAAGCTGAGTGTTGACTTGTGTAGGTTGGTAAAATGGGGTGAAGTGTATATTCATGGTGCAGCAGAAGCTGAGTGTTGACTTGTGTAGGTTGGTAAAATGGGGTGGAGTGTATATTCATGGTGCAGCAGAAGCTGAGCGTTGACTTGTGTAGGTTGGTAAAATGGGGTGAAGTGTATATTCATGGTGCAGCAGAAGCTGAGCGTTGACTTGTGTAGGTTGGTAAAATGGGGTGGAGTGTATATTCATGGTGCAGCAGAAGCTGAGCGTTGACTTGTGTAGGTTGGTAAAATGGGGTGGAGTGTATATTCATGGTGCAGCAGAAGCTGAGCGTTGACTTGTGCAGGTTGGTAAAATGGGGTGGAGTGTATATTCATGGTGCAGCAGAAGCTGAGCGTTGACTTGTGTAGGCTGGTAAAATGGGGTGGAGTGTATATTCATGGTGCAGCAGAAGCTGAGCGTTGACTTGTGCAGGTTGGTAAAATGGGGTGGAGTGTATATTCATGGTGCAGCAGAAGCTGAGCGTTGACTTGTGCAGGTTGGTAAAATAGGGTGGAGTGTATATTCATGGTGCAGCAGAAGCTGAGCGTTGACTTATGTAGGTTGGTAAAATGGGGTGGAGCGTATATTCATGGTGCAGCAGAAGTTGAGTGTTGACTTGTGTAGGTTGGTAAAATAGGGTGGAGTGTATATTCATGGTGCAGCAGAAGCTGAGCATTGACTTGTGTAGGCTGGTAAAATGGGGGTGAAGTCCATATTCATGGTACAGCAGAAGCTGAGCGTTGACTTGTGTAGGCTGGTAAAACGGGGGTGAAGTCCATATTCATGGTGCAGTAGAAGCTGAGCGTTGACTTGTGTAGGTTGGTAAAATGGGGTGAAGTGTATATTCATGGTGCAGCAGAAGCTGAGCGTTGACTTGTGTAGGTTGGTAAATGGGGTGAAGTGTATATTCATGGTGCAGCAGAAGCTGAGTGTTGACTTGTGCAGGTTGGCTGTTAGCTGAGAACAAGTTGAAGACTCAGTCCATTTTTATTTTGTTTCTTAAAACCAGCCGATTTCACATATTGACAAACCAATATGAAAAGTTGTTGATGACAGTGTAGATTCTCCTGACAGAGATCATGCTGACATGAAATGAAAAGAATGAAGCCAAGAAACACCTAGCACAATCCAGAATGAGGTTCTTACTGCCAGACGCACACATCATTACACTGGTTTGACCTGTTTAGCTGTCATCTGGGAAGTAATGAGGTTAAGTACAGTCACATCGTACAGGAGTAATGAAGTATAGTACAGTCACACCATATGGAAGTAATGAAGTTCAGTACAGTCGTATCATACTGAAGTAATAAAGTTCAGTACAGTCAAACTGAAGTAATGAAGTTCATTACAGTCATATCATACTGAAGTAATGAAGTTCAGTACAGTCATACCATACGGAAGTAATGAAATTAAGTACAGTCATACCATACGGAAGTAATGAAGTTAAGTACAGTCATACCATACAGAAGTAATGAAGTTCAGTACAGTCGTATCATACTGAAGTAATAAAGTTCAGCATAGTCATACCATACGGAAGTAATGAAGTTCAGTACAGTCATATCATCAAGAGTCATATCGTACAGAAGTAATGAAGTTCAGGACAGTCATATCGCACTGAAGTAATGAACTTCAGTATAGTCATATTATACTGAAGTAATGAACTTCAGTATAGTCATATTATACTGAAGTAATGAACTTCAGTATAGTCATATTATACTGAAGTAATGAACTTCAGTATAGTCAAATCACACTGAAGTAATGAAGTTCAGTACAGTCATATTATACTGAAGTAATGAACTTCTGTATAGTCATATCACACTGAAGTAATGAAGTTCAGTACAGTCATATCGTAATGAAGTTCAGTACAGTCATATCATACAGAAGTAATGAAGTTCAGTACAGTCATATCATACAGAAGTAATGAAGTTCAGTACATTCTTATCATACAGAAGTAATGAAGTTCAGTACAGCCATATCATACAGAAGTAATGAAGTTCAGTACAGTCATATCATACAGAAGTAATGAAGTTCAGCACAGTCATATCATACAGAAGTAATGAAGTTCAGGACAGTCATATACTGAAGTAATGAAGTTCAGGACAGTCATATCATACTGAAGTAATGAAGTTCAGGACAGTCATATCATACTGAAGTAATGAAGTTCAGCACAGTCATATCATACAGAAGTAATGAAGTTCAGGACAGTCATATCATACAGAAGTAATGAAGTTCAGGACAGCCATATCATACAGAAGTAATGAAGTTCAGCACAGTCATATCATACAGAAGTAATGAAGTTCAGGACAGTCATATCATACTGAAGTAATGAAGTTCAGCACAGTCATGTCATACAGAAGTAATGAAGTTCAGCACAGTCATATCATACTGAAGTAATGAAGTTCAGGACAGTCATATCATACAGAAGTAATGAAGTTCAGCACAGTCATATCATACAGAAGTACTGAAGTTCAGCACAGTCATATCATACAGAAGTAATGAAGTTCAGTACAGCCATATCATACTGAAGTAATGAAGTTCAGGACAGCCATATCATACTGAAGTAATGAAGTTCAGGACAGTCATATCATACAGAAGTACTGAAGTTCAGCACAGTCATATCATACAGAAGTAATGAAGTTCAGTACAGTCATATCATACAGAAGTAATGAAGTTCAGCACAGTCATATCATACAGAAGTAATGAAGTTCAGCACAGTCATATCATACTGAAGTAATGAAGTTCAGCACAGTCATATCATACAGAAGTAATGAAGTTCAGCACAGTCATATCATACAGAAGTAATGAAGTTCAGGACAGCCATATCATACTGAAGTAATGACGTTCAGGACAGTCATACAGAAGTAATGAAGTTCAGGACAGTCATATCATACAGAAGTAATGAAGTTCAGGACAGTCATATCATACAGAAGTAATGAAGTTCAGCACAGTCATATCATACAGAAGTAATGAAGTTCAGCACAGTCATATCATACAGAAGTAATGAAGTTCAGCACAGCCATATCATACAGAAGTAATGAAGTTCAGCACAGTCATATCATACAGAAGTAATGAAGTTCAGCACAGTCATATCATACAGAAGTAATGAAGTTCAGTACAGCCATATCATACAGAAGTAATGAAGTTCAGCACAGTCATATCATACAGAAGTAATGAAGTTCAGGACAGCCATATCATACTGAAGTAATGAAGTTCAGTACAGTCATATCATACAGAAGTAATGAAGTTCAGTACAGTCATATCATACAGAAGTAATGAAGTTCAGGACAGCCATATCATACTGAAGTAATGAAGTTCAGTACAGTCATATCATACAGAAGTAATGAAGTTCAGGACAGTCATATCATACAGAAGTAATGAAGTTCAGGACAGTCATATCATACAGAAGTAATGAAGTTCAGGACAGTCATATCATACAGAAGTAATGAAGTTCAGGACAGTCATATCATACAGAAGTAATGAAGTTCAGGACAGTCATATCATAATGAAGTAATGAAGTTCAGCACAGTCATATCATAATGAAGTAATGAAGTTCAGGACAGTCATATCATAATGAAGTAATGAAGTTCAGGACAGTCATATCGTAATGAAGTTCAGCACAGTCATCATACAGAAGTAATGAAGTTCAGCACAGTCATATCATACAGAAGTAATCAAGTTCAGCACCGTCTCTATAGACTGTGTTCAGACCCCCCTCCCACCTATCTTTTTTAATTTCTTTTTCTGTATCTGTTATTCTCTCTCTCTTTGTCTTTCTTTCTCTCTGTCTGTCTGTCTGTCTCTCTCTTTCTGTCTCTCTGTCTCTCTCACTCTCTCATTCTCTCGTTGTCTGTCTGTCGCTGTCTCGCTCTCTGTCTGTCTGTCTGTCTCTCGTCTGTCTGTCTCTTTCTCTCTCTGTCTGTCTCTCTCGCTCTCTGTCTCTGTCTCTTTGTCTGTCTATCTCTTTCTCTGTCTGTCTGTCTCTCTCGCTCTCTGTCTCTGTCTCTTTTTCTGTCTGTCTCTTTGTCTGTCTGTCTCTCTCTCTCGCTGTCTGTCTCGCTCTTTCTGTCGTTCTGTCTCTCTCACTCTCTCATTCTCTCTTTGTCTGTCTTTCGCTGTCTCGCTCTCTGTCTCGCTCTCTTTCTGTCTGTCTGTCTGTCTGTCTGTCTGTCTCTTTTTCTCTCTGTCTGTCTCTCTCTTTCTCTCTTTGTCTATCTGTCTCTCTCGCTCTTTCTTGCTGTCTCTTTGTCTGTCTGTCTCTCTCTCGCTGTCTGTCTCGCTCTCTCTCTGTCTGTCTGTCTCTTTCTGTCTCCAAACAAAGGATCACCTGCCTGGCTGTGTGATGTGTCATGGGGTGGTTTGCCCTCGGGGATGGCCTGCAGGCCTGTGTGGAGCTCTCTATCCACTGTGTCATGATTGGTTTCAGTTATCTCCCCGAATGCGCCTGAGACAATTTAAACCCACTCGATATGAGTTGGTGTGACTGATGAACTGTTGTTTGTTCTTGGTTGAACTTGGGTGCTAGTCTTCACACTTGTTTGAGAGTTTTGTGAAAAAAGATGGTGTGTGTGTGTGTGTTTTTGCTGCTTGTTCAGACCTGTGTGTGTGTTTGTGTTTTTGCTGCTTGTTCAGACCTGTGTGTGTTTGTGTGTGTGTGCGCGCGCACGCGTGTATGTGTGTGTGCATGCGCTAAGTGAGTGACGAAGAAGGACTGGATTATGAATGAGTATATTAGAGGGACAGCTCAGGTTGGACGGTTTGGAGACAAAGCAAGAGAGGCAAGATTGAGATAGTTTGGACATATGTGGAGGAGAGATGCTGGGTATATTGGGAGAAGGATGCTGAATATGGAGCTGCCAGGGAAGAGGAGAAGAGGAAGGCCAAAGAGGATGTTTATGGAGGTGGTGAGGGAGGACATGCAGGTGGCTGGTGTGACAGACGAAGATGCAGAGGGCAGGAAGAGATGGAAACGGATGATCCGCTGTGGCGCCCCCTAACGGGATCAGCTGAAAGTAGTAGTAGTCATAGCAGTAGTGGGAGCAGTAATAGTAGTCGCGGTAGTAGTAATAGTGGTAGTAGTAGTAGTGTCCTGGGTAAGACGCTAAACTGCAACGGCAGGCTGTAGAGGGGTAGCACCTTACCTCAGCAAGGGCCCTTTGGCTAAGGACAATGTCCCTACTGATAGATCTGGTCCTCCTGCATGCCTGTATGGTACTTTCCATGGTGCCCAGTCCAGCCAACACGTTGGGATAGGAGAAGGGAACTCTTGATTTCAAATCCACCTGCTGCCTTGTGGTTTGATGCCTCTTTAGGCAAAGCCTAGGAGAAGGTAACTCTGAATTCACATCCCCAGGCACAGTCTACCCAGCTGTCAGTATCCAGAAGGGTAAAGCATGGCTGCTCTGCTCAGTCAACTCGGCAGCGGTTCCGGCAACTGGCAGCTCTGTTTGTCAACTGAGCAGCAGCTCTAGCAAAAAGCAAGAGGATCCTTCTGCGGCTGTCTCAGCTACGCTGTGCCACCGAACAACAGAAAATCTTGCCAAGGGACACTATAGAGCACCAAATAGTGTCGTCATCTAGGCGCACTATAGAGCACCAATTAGTGTCATCATCTAGGGACACTATAGAACACCAAACAGTGTCATCATCTAGGGACGCTATAGAATACCAAATAGTGTCATCATCTAGGGACACTATAGAGCACCAAATAGTGTCATCATCTAGGGACACTATAGAACACCAAATAGTGTCATCATCTAGGGACACTATAGAACACCAAATAGTGTCATCATCTAGGGACACTATAGAACACCAAATAGTGTCATCATCTAGGGACACTATAGAACACCAAATAGTGTCATCATCTAGGGACGCTATAGAGCACGAAATAGTGTCATCATCTAGGGACACTATAGAGCACCAAATAGTGTCATCTAGGGACACTATAAAGCACCAAATAGTGTCATCATCTAGGGACATTATAGAACACCAAATAGTGTCATCATCTAGGGACACTATAAAGCACCAAATAGTGTCATCATCTAGGGACACTATAGAATACCAAATAGTGTCATCATCTAGGGACATTATAGAACACCAAATAGTGTCATCATCTAGGGACACTATAGAACACCAAATAGTTTCATCATCTAGGGACGCTATAGAGCACGAAATAGTGTCATCATCTAGGGACGCTATAGAGCACGAAATAGTGTCATCATCTAGGGACACTAGAACACCAAATAGTGTCATCATCTAGGGACACTATAAAGTACCAAATAGTGTCATCATCTAGGGACACTATAAAGTACCAAATAGTGTCATCATCTAGGGACATTATAGAACACCAAATAGTGTCATCATCTAGGGACACTATAAAGCACCAAATAGTGTCATCATCTAGGGACATTATAGAACACCAAATAGTGTCATCATCTAGGGACGCTATAGAGCACGAAATAGTGTCATCATCTAGGGACACTATAGAACACCAAATAGTGTCATCATCTAGGGACACTATAAAGCACCAAATAGTGTCATCATCTAGGGACACTATAGAACACCAAATAGTGTCATCATCTAGGGACACTATAGAACACCAAATAGTGTCATCATCTAGGGACACTATAGAGCACCAAATAGTGTGGTCATCTAGGGACACTATAGAGCACCAAATAGTGTGGTCATCTAGGGACACTATTGAGCACCAAACAGTGTGGTCATCTAGGGACACTATAGAGCACCAAATAGTGTGGTCATCTAGGGACACTATAGAGCACCAAATAGTGTGGTCATCTAGGGACACTATAGAGCACCAAATAGTGTGGTCATCTACGGACACTATAGAGCACCAAATAGTGTGGTCATCTACGGACACTATAGAGCACCAAATAGTGTGGTCATCTACGGACACTATAGAGCACCAAATAGTGTGGTCATCTACGGACACTATAGAGCACCAAATAGTGTGGTCATCTAGGGACACTATAGAGCACCAAATAGTGTGGTCATCTAGGGACACTATAGAGCACCAAATAGTGTGGTCATCTAGGGACACTATTGAGCACCAAATAGTGTGGTCATCCAGGGACGCTATAGAGCACCAAATAATGTGGTCATCTAGGGACACTATTGAGCACCAAATAGTGTGGTCATCTAGGGACGCTATAGAGCACCAAATAGTGTCATCGTCTAGGGACACTATAGAGCACCAAATAGTGTGGTCATCTACGGTGCAGCCTCACATTTGAATATGGAGATAGTGAATCATTACTATCTTTGTATTAAATTGTGTTTTACTCATTTCGAGTGAAGGCGTGTATATATATATATATATATATATATATATATATATAGTAGCGGTAGTAGTAGCAGTAGCAGTAGTAGTAGCGGTAGCAGTAGTAGTAGTACTATTAGTTCAGACGTGTGTGTTGGTGTATTTGGTGATTGGTTTGCTTCCAGTAGCTGCAGTTACATGAACAATATGTCTTCAGCCCAACTGAAGTCATTCTGATTAGAGTCCAGCTCAGCTGTTGACATGGACACTAAATAAAGTCATGTGATTAAAAAAAAGCATTTAATCAGAATATAACTTTTTTGATATGCGCAAAGTGACTCTGCCCGCTGTGAAGCATCTAATCTGCTGGAAATAGAAGAAGAAGAAGTGGTTCCACCTGTTAATACGATTTTCAAGACTGACCCACATCGTGTGCTAGGAACAACATTTTTGTTTCTGCTGTTCTTTCTAATTAAGCAGCAACTGTGAGTGGCAAATGGGGTAAACAGTCGGCTGAATAATGTTACACAGTTGTACACAGGGTGTTACACGATGACAGTTCATAAGGATAGTAGGACAAGGCCTGTGACACATACAGACGGAGAGAGATATCACTCTGGAGTTGTACAGGGGTGAACTTTGAAAAATGAAGGCGGACAGTCCAGTAAGGATGACTGTAACAAGGCAGCGACCTCACGTATGAAAATAAAAATGATAAAGTTGATTTGACTATTCATAAACAGCAGCAACCAGATGTGCCAGCTGGTTAAACATCAGTACTTTATTGGCTGTTATGCTTGTTAAAGCCGGGCCGTGCAATCTGACCGGGTGCAGAACAAGCTTCCATCGACACAGTTTCACCTCAGCATGTGATCAGACAAGAGAAACAAAGCACAGTTTAATTCACAAAACTATCAGTGAAATCAATAAAAGGCAATATTTGGCCATACATGAGCCGGTCGGTCGGCCACTTTTCTAGTTGCAGGAGGAAACTGGTTATGTCCCCTGATGTTCCCCTCACGTAGGGCAAACATGCACAGAAAGAATATATTTATTTCACCCAGCCAGAAACAACCGGGTTAAGTCTTTACGTGGTTATTAGGCGCTAATATTTTCCTATTGATTATTAGAAGTTTACACCACCCCTCTCAACAAAATCAATGGGGCCAGTTTCTTCCAATTGAGGTGGTTACATGAGGCATTTTTATTCTGATTCGCCCATGGTTGTGATTGTTAGCGGAACATGAGAATCCATGTAAACACAGCTTGATGTTTTCCACAGTATTCCATCCTCGGTTAGAACTGAAGCCACTCAGCTTCCTGTTGCTTTGCTGAATGAAACTGATTTGATTCTCTTTAGCCTGTTTGAAAGAAAATCGTCACTGATTCATAATATGGACTGTTCTCTAAAACAGTCCACCGCAACCTCCAGTGCCGGAGTCTGTTCATATTCAAAACAGAGCCAGCAGAAGTCGGGTCACCGGGCCTCCCTCAGACCGCTGCAGCGTGGTGAATTTTAATAAGGCGGTCGGAGAGGCAACCTGATTTTCTCTGACATGGCTAATGTGCTCTGTCAGGAGCGATCGGCCACCAACGCCGAGTGAGAGGCTGACCTTCATCCCAAGGGAAAAGATGGAGGTGGGTGGGGGTGGGGCTCACCGTGGTACATCTCCCTCCTCGCCATGCTGATATCTGAAAACTCAGGAATCAGTGAGCACCATCTTGAGAAGGTGGACTGCTCCAAGTGTTGCTGTTGACAGCGTCAATGTTTTTGCAGCCCTTAAAAATGTATCTGTTTGGAGCGTCAGGACAACGCGATGGTTTCATGATCAGCTGTAATGTTGTTTCAGTGTTGCACACACAGAGTGTATCTACATCAGCATGTCTGAATTCAAAATGCATCTTTTTTCACTGTTTTGGTCTTCTGCACACATTAAGCTGATGCCTTCCACCACTGAAAACTGAGCTTTTTGAAAACAGCAAAGATGATCATTTGGAAAACGTTGTTCCGGTGTTCTCGTATGGATGGTGCAAATGGAGCACTTTGAAAATGCTAACATTTTGATCATCATGTGATTAAAGCTGCAGGCTCAAGTTATATGCACATCCCCAACAGAACAGAGTTCAATGGTTTTCTACTGTTTCGGCTTCTCAGTGTAGATCCAGACTTTTTGAAAACAATCAGAAAATGCTTGTGTCAACAGAAAACCTTATACCTGTTTTTACCATGAAAATGGCATTTTCAAATTCCTCCATGTTAATATGGATGTACTCTAACATTACATGACAGCACAAGCATCACAGGCAGGATGGTGGCGCTGCTACCATTTGGAGTTTGTGTGTCTGGTCATTGGGTTTTTTCCACAATAAAACGACTGGAGAAGGACACAGGTACAGATGTGCTGTGTGTGCATGAAGGAGTGGATGTTTGTGGGTCCTGTGATGGACTGGATGAATGGATGGCTTTAATGGATATTCTAATGAGAAGTTTCTGAATTGGAATTCAAGAGCATACTTAATTTAAATCCGCTTCTGGTTCCTGGTGGTTCATAACTTTCTCCTGGTTTATAACTGCTCATAAAAATCTGGCCTTTGTTGTATCTTGATGTTGAATTTCACATAACAGTACAAGGTCAAGCCTCACACAGAGCCATTTCCTTGATCAAATTTAGATTAATTCTGGATTTACAATATCTGATAGAGTCTGTGTGGTAGTCATCGCTGAAGAGTCCACAGTAATGACAACACTTGCCATCAGTTTGTGATTCCTCTTAGAGTAATTTAGACGCTAGTCTATATCATTAGTCCTTTGTCATTATGATGCAGGCTATTCATACAGATGATCCATGGAACTGATCAATACCATCTCAATGTCGTAACATTTGTCTGTGAGTCAATTGCCATGCTGGAACTGCTATGGTCCATCCATACTATTGAGTGACGGTCACTTTCTAAAGAGGTATCATGATGTTGGCGCCATTGGCGAGTCTATAATTTAACTTTATGGTGATATGCTGGAGGCGCTCAGTGATTTCCCTCCAGTCCTCCCGCTGCAGCTGGACATCAATGTAATGATCCGGCTTTTACGAGGTGAGCCCGTCGCAGAGGTCGCGTCTCAGGTGAAAATGGACCGGTGAGGGATGTGCTGCGCCTGACCTTTGACCCCACGGGGCCGATTGTCTGCGGTGTCAGTGGTCAATGACTTCCTTTGTGTGTGTGGCGGCCGTGGTCACATGGAGGGGGAGTGTGTTATTGTTGGGGCCTGTGGTGGACAGGGTGCCTTTCCTCCATCTGGTCCAGCAGCTGGAGGTCTGGATGAGCTGCAGAGAGCGAGCCAACGAAATAGATGAATGTTGCTGATCTAAATCAGATTCCTGTTATCATTTTATTGCATTTACTACTACATTAACAACATTATACAAGGAACTGGGATATTTTCTTAGTCCAGAGGGTTACTTTGGAGCTACTGATTGTTGTGCTCTACATCTTTTAAATTTTACATTTACATTTAGCCACTTTTATACAAAGTGACTCATTAGAGAGTCAGAAATTAACAGTTAAATTCAACTGCTACCAGCTGATATCACAGAGTGCTACATAGGCACCTTATCATAGTAGCACTATATAAAAAGGGCTCAATAGAAGACCATAGTGTTTAAATAAGTAGGGGTACAGTAATATCAGTACGAGCCAGTTTGTATTCATAGCAAAGTATCCCCAGAGACCACTGTAAGGACTAAGATCTTGAAGAGGTCTTGAAGGTTTTTAGGCTTTTCTTGAAGGAAGGAAGGAAGGAAGGAGGGAAGTGAGTCAGTAGCTCAGACCTGGCTGACCCACCCCACTTGAAAAAAAAAGCAGGTTAAACTTGTTTTAAAATGAGTTGCAGTGTTGCAGATTACAGCCAAATGTCTGTCAGTCACCACCGCCCTTCAGTTTCGCTCGGAAACAAACCAGCGTTATTTTTCAGGCATTTCCTGCTTGGATTTTCTGCCTCCTCCACCCTCCCTGCTGAGCATTAAGTGGGGAAGGGGTGTAGGGGGAGGTGGTGGGTCACCATGGGACTCAGTCAAACCAGTTGAATTAGTTCATTAAAGGGTGTTGTGCTGTGACTCTAGTGTGGACGCTGCAGTCACAGCACTACATCCTCGTAGACGGCAGCTACGTCTCATTGTAAATGGATTCTCTTATGAGTCACCATTCTCAGCTCAAGACTCATGAAATTAGTCGCTGGTGAAAGATCTCCATTTTCTCTTTGTTCAGCTGATCAGGAATCAACCTCTGAGCCAACAGAAATAAATACAATACAGGCCGTCTGTGTGTGTTGATGGAAATGGTTCTTGTTGGATGCTACTCGCAGACTGATGTTTAATATTGCTGTTGTTACATCGTTACTTGGTAAAATACTACTATAATGGCGCTCATACTTACTTAAACGCCATTACTACTGAGCTCCTTTTCTACTTAAACTTGACAGCTCAATTTGTCTATGTTTACTTTTTTGGGGTAATATTAATCTACTTTGCATTTTGATTCTCCTATTCACCACCTCTAAATGATCTCACACACACTTACACTGAATGTACTCAACATGACATGTACTCTTGACTTGGTTACTATGTAGCAAATGTAGTACTGCCATCACATCATATAGCACTACTATCATATGGTTACTATGTAGCAAATGTAGTACTACCACTACATCATATAGTACTACTGTGATATGGTTACTATGTAGCAAATGTAGTACTGCCATCACATCATATAGTACTACTATGATATGGTTACTATGTAGCAAATGTAGTACTACCACCACATCATATAGTACTACTATGATATGGTTACTGTGTAGTGCTCTGATGTCAGCTGATGACAGCTGAATTTGTCTGCTAATTGCTGATTTCCTTGTAAGTGGCTTTGGACAAAGGTGTTTGCTGAATGGGCGTAAATGTAAACGTAAAATCATATCATGTTTACAATCTGTATGCACCGTATAGATTTTAACATCCAGAGCTACTTCATAAAAAATGCCATTCTTGCTTCTTGTAAAGTTCATAAGACAGACGTGTTTGAAGTTGTTGTCATCTGATTTGAAATTTGCCCTTAGTTGATGACGAGACACATTAGTGTTGTTTCTAGCCTGGCGTGGACTCGCTAGCCCCCGGTCCATTCTCCTCCATGAATAGGTCAATCTGTGCATTCAGTGCAACTTCTGACCTACAAGAGGAACAATGTGGAGCGGCACTGTGTTTTCCACATGACGGTATGATAAACAGCTCATGGTGAAGGTCATGCTTTCAGGCCTGCAGTGCCTCTGATGGCTGATCTATTGTAACGCCACAGAAAGGAGCTGTAGCCTCTCTTCAATCAGTGGATGGGAAAGCGTTGTGAGAGGAATGGCTTCCAGAGTGTTTGCTGTCCCAGATAAAGCAGCTTAGCTGAGTAAACAAATAATAATGATAGAACAGCGTTGGTATTGTCAGAGCAAATAGCTGGCCTCAGCACACCACCACAGTTTCCCACAGTATCCTAACTACAGTATCACACCCTGATCCAGATAAATACATACGTAAATACATGAAATGAGGAATCACAGTGGCTGAAGGACTGAACAAGGTGCCAGGGATGGAGCAGAACTCAGAACTTTTACTGATGTAAAGGTACAAATACCCTGACACAAAATTACTCAAAAGTTAAGTACCATAAATTTTCCTCAATATAAATGTACTTGCTTTTAAGCATACTCAAAAAAATGAAAGTTAAAGTACTCCAGTGCCTTGAAATGAGTACTCCTGTGTACTCTGATTACCATTTACAGTAAAAAAAATATGATGTGTCAGTTATTTAGAAGGATGTGGACTTAATGGGATGGGCAATCCTAAACCAGCAGTTATTTTAGATGATCGATAAATTCACGTTTTACTCTGTGTGATCCAGATCTAACGACACAAACCACATTTCCATCTGTAAATGCTAAATAATCTATAGATCTGAACAAGAGGATTTTCTCCAAGTCAACTTAAACACTGAATTCAATACGTCCACAGAAATGATCGCTAACAAACCTTAACAAAAATGAAAGACTTGGTCTTACTTTTTCATCATTTTGATAAAACATCTGCTTCAGTGGATGGCTTCCTCTTACTTTTGATATTTATGTAAATAGAAGCCCTGATTTTATTCTAATCTAAATTTAGAAATGTATTTGGAGTAAAAGAAAAAAAGATTATTCTTGAGTGAAAGCTGAGAATGTCTGAAATGTAATTATCTTACTGAAGCCCAAATGAAAAATGTGGAGAAGAACAGTGATGAAGTTCTCGTACGTTGGTATTTCATATGAAAACCAAATGAATGGATAGGGGTTGGACGGAGGTTTGCCAGTGGAAGGTCAGTTATGGTGGACATGGACTTCATTTCTTCAGGAGGCTCATTTGAGAGGTTGATATGTCTGTCGTGTTGAAGTGTTAAGCCACAGTGTGGGGGCTGTGATGATGTCACTACGTCTGTTGGGACTGCAGGAGAAACAGCGGCGAGGTCAGTCTTTCTCCGGTGCCCATCTGGAAGAAATAAAACAAGATGGCTGCTAAAAATAAGACCCCGCTCCAGATGATAACAGGATTTAGTGCCATTTATTGTGTACATACAGTGTGAGCTTGGCCTCAGACTTACGATGGAAGTGCTGGTGAGCATCCCAGTGAGAGGACTCTGAAAATAGGCTCCAATCACAGCTGCTGATTGATTTGAATTGGCTTGGTTTGAGTATTACTGGACTCCCAGTCTGCTGCCAAATGACCTGACTGTGATGATCAGAACCCATCCAGACATGTTCGAAGGAGACATGAGTGGACATGTAGACGATAAAATGCTCAGCACATCAAGCTGGAACACAGGAGCACCACATGGATTTACAGTCCACAGCTGTGGTCCTCTTAAGAAATAAGCAGACCATGGAGGGATAAGGTCCACAGCTCTCCATCTCAACGTCATGTCTCACCTCATCTTACACATTATGTCTATATAGAATAATGGTTTATCATATCCTGAGTTTTCTAAATTAATGTAGAAATTAAAAAAAAACTTTTCTTTTGCAGCAACATTGGCCCTAAATGTTACGGCTTGTGACCACAACAACATCATTTGCTTTATTTTCATTACTCTCATTGCGCACCAGTTAAACTGCTTTATATTCTGTTTAGATGGTGAAAGTAATTTTAGACCACTCTACTTTCTCCATAAAAATAAACCCCGACCGTGGCAATAATCATTCCACCAGATTCTGATGTGAGGGTCAAAAGCCATTTCAGCCCAGGGCATCCAGGTAACGTGGCGGTCTATTCCATTGCCTAACAACACGCAGATCGCCGGTTCAAATCCCCGTGTTACCTCCGGCTTGGTCGGGCGTCCCAACAGATGCAATTGGCTGTGTCTGTGGGTGGGAAGCCGGATGTGGGTACGTGTCCTGGTCGCTGCACTAGCGCCTCCTCTGGCCGCTGGGGTGCCGTTTCAGGGGGGGACTGGGGGGAATAGCGTGATCCTCCCACGTGCTACGTCCCCCTGGTGAAACTCCTCACTGTCAGGTGAAAAGAAGCGGCCGGTGACTCCACATGTATCAGAGGAGGCATGTGGTAGTCTGCAGCCCTCCCCAGATCGGCAGAAGGGGTGGAGCAGCGACTGGGACAGCTCGGAAGAGTGGGGTAATTGGCCAAGTACAATTGGGAGAAACCGAGGGGGGGGGGCGTTTCAGCCTGTCTGTCTCCTCACATTTCATATGGCAGGATTTAAAAAAGCCCAGCTGTCACATTGGATGTGACATACGGTAGTGATGGACACCGAGTGATACAGGTGGGCTTTGGGTTGTCAGGAGAACATACACACAGCATCTTCTTCATGTTTCCATCTCCATACCCTATCCAACCGAGAGAAGATGGGGAGACAGACAGACAGAGAGACAGAGAGAGAGAGACAGAGACAGACAGACAGACAGACAGAGAGAGAGAGAGAGAGAGAGAGACAGACAGACAGACAGACAGACAGACAGACAGACAGACAGAGAGACAGAGAGAGAGGGACAGACAGACAGACAGACAGACAGACAGACAGACAGAGAGAGACAGACACAGACAGACAGACAGAAACACAGACAGACAGACAGACAGACAGACAGACAGAGAGACAGACACAGACAGAGAGAGAGACAGACAGACAGACACAGAGAGAGAGAGAGAGAGACAGACAGACAGACAGAAACACAGACAGACAGAGAGAGACAGACAGACAGACAGAGAGAGAGAGAGAGAGAGAGAGAGAGAGCTTGGTGAAGTCTGATATTCACACTTTTCCTCCAGCAGAAATTTGCTGCCTTGTTCACATCTGCCCGGCAGCTGGCCTGCACCCGGCTCCCATCAATAAATCAGCTGCTGGGTTAAACACTCGAGTGTTGGCTCTGGTGCACGTGAAATGTCAGAAAAAACCAAAAACGTGTTCCAGATGAAAAATATTTGAAAATATATTCTGTGGGGGGTGAAGAGACCCCCCTCTTTCCTTTGTTCTGTACTAGAGAGGACTTTCCAACCGTGCTTTGCTAATGTTTTAAACGTGTACACACAATTAATATGGTTGTTGGCGTTTCAAAGGGCATGCAACCCAAAGTTAAGGTTTCTATGAGACGAAGATCTTCTTTAAAACATCGTTAATAATTTCTGTTTGAGTTCGAGTTGAGGAAATATTTGCGCTCTGCTGCACCGTCAGGGTAGAACTGGTGGTGTCTTGTCTGTTTATATATGTTTAATATACACTCACCGGCCACTTCATTAGGCACACCTATCCAACTGCTCGTTAATGCAAATTTCTAATCAGCCAATCACATGGCAGCAACTCAATGCATTTAGGCATGTAGACATGGTCAAGACGATCTGCTGCAGTTCAAACTGAGCATCAGAATGGGGAAGAAAGGTGATTTAAGTAACTTTGAACGTGGCATGGTTGTTGGTGCCAGACGGGCTGGTCTGAGTATTTCAGAAACTGCTGATCTACTGGGATTTTCACGCACAACCATCTCTGGGGTTTACAGAGAATGGTCCGAAAAAGAGAAAATATCCAGTGAGCGGCAGTTCTGTGGGCGAAAATGCCTTGTTGATGCCAGAGGTCAGAGGAGAGGCCAGACTGGTTCGAGCTGACAGAAAGGCAACAGTAACTCAAATAACCACTCATTACAACCGAGGTATGCAGAAGAGCATCTCTGAACGCACAACACGTCGAACCCTGAGGCAGATGGGCTACAGCAGCAGAAGACCACACCGGGTGCCACTCCTGTCAGCTAAGAACAGGAAACTGAGGCTACAATTCACACAGGCTCACCAAAATTGGACAATAGAAGATTGGAAAAACGTTGCCTGGTCTGATGAGTCTCGATTTCTGCTGCGACATTCGGATGGTAGGGTCAGAATTTGGCGTCAACAACATGAAAGCATGGATCCATCCTGCCTTGTAGCAACGGTTCAGGCTGGTGGTGGTGGTGGTGTAATGGTGTGGGGGATATTTTCTTGGCACACTTTGGGCCCCTTAGTACCAATTGAGCATCGTGTCAACGCCACAGCCTACCTGAGTATTGTTGCTGACCATGTCCATCCCTTTATGACCACAGTGTTCCCATCTTCTGGTGGCTACTTCCAGCAGGATAACGCGCCATGTCATAAAGCTCGAATCATCTCAGACTGGTTTCTTGAACATGACAATGAGTTCACTGTACTCAAATGGCCTCCACAGTCACCAGATCTCAATCCAATAGAGCACCTTTGGGATGTGGTGGACCGGGAGATTCGCATCATGGATGTGCAGCTGACAAATCTGCAGCAACTGCGTGATGCTATCATGTCAATATGGACCAAACTCTCTGAGGAATGTTTCCAGTACCTTGTTGAATCTATGCCACGAAGGATTAAGGCAGTTCTGAAGGCAAAAGGGGGTCCAACCCGGTACTAGCAAGGTGTACCTAATAAAGTGGCCAGTGAGTGTATATATATAGTGTATATATATACACACACACACACACAAGTCCTAAACCACTTTGTGTCCATGGGTCATTGTCAGGTTGGTGTGTTGAAGTCCTGATAAATGTGTGTTGGTGATGCAATATGTGGACAGCATTCAGATGGCAGAACAACATGATGAAGGTCTTGCTGGACGCAAGGGGACGAGAGACAGGACCGAGTGATGTGGTGAGAAGAGGTGCAGATGATGTTGAATGGAGCGGATGTGAGGTTTTACCCTGTGGTCTGCTGAGGTGTGGCCAAAACAAAAGCCCAACCCCCCAATATACCCCCCGTTACCCCGCCTCGTTACCCCACCCTATACCTCCCCACCTCCACCCACATGGGAACTAACCCACATCTGTTAAGCATCAGCCCTTCTCACTCTCTCTCTCTCTCTCTCTCTCTCTCTCTCTCTCTCTCTCTCTCTCTCTCATGTTTATGCTGCTCTCTCTATCACTTCTATCAGTTTAATTCACACACAGTCATTATTAAGTGAAGCAGACAGACACATTCAGATTCAAATTTGGCAACCAGTTAACGTTTTAGTGTTATCGTTCTTTTTCTCTCATAGATAGATAGACAGACAGACAGACAGACAGACAGATAGATAGATATGTTCCATTTTGTCTTTCACTCGATTCTGTTTCCATCTTTGGCTCTAATTTTTCTGATCCCGCTCTCTCTCTCTCTCTTTCTCTCTGTCACTCTCCAGCCCCCCCCCCTCTTGTAGCTGTGAAAGGGGGATTGTTTGGGTTGCCAGATTCTGGTTTCCTTTCCATTTCCGTCAACGCCTCTCTCCTCCCTCTCCAAGCACACCTGGCTCAATATTCGCCCCCAGGTGACCATAACAACCTGCCTAACACACACACACACACACACACACACACACACACACACACACACACACACACACCCTGAGTTGTAAAGTCCGGCTACACACTGCTGCTCATGCTCCCGTTTCCTAAATTCCTGCTGAGGTCCTGAAACATCCATATCCGTACCGGCATGAACACTCCACTAGTTTGTTGTTATTCCTAAAAGCAAAGCATTCCTCGAGTGCCACTCCCTGTTGTGTGTTTTCACATGTTTAAAAGCCAGGCACACAGGTTTAGTCACACACACACACACACACACACACAGGGACATGGGAAGCCTTCGTTCAGTGGTCTGACAGCGATGCCAGTTCCCATGTATTTGGTTTCATTTGGGTTATTTTTTTCTCCGCCGCGTGATTTTCACGTCGAACAGCTTCGCCACTGTTCCCAGCAGGCATGAAAGGACGTCTGTGTGAAATGGAGAGGGGACCAGCGTGGCGGGGGCCGTTTGACAGCTGAACCTATCTTAATGTTTGGAAAGATAATCTGAGGGGATTTGGATTCCTGACAGTGGTGAAGTGTTGATGTTTGGGCCAGGCCGGGCCTCGGCTGCTGTCAGAGCAGAGACATAAGATAACCCAAACCCTAAAAACCCTGCCTGCACCACTAACCACCAACAGTCCCTCTTTGTGCATCAGGTTCTACATACACCTCAACACGAACAGATGAAACATGTCCTTGACTTAATGAAGCCCCTGTTTGAGTCCTTCACTTACCATCAGTGAGGATTTCAAGACAAATAAGTGGTATAATCCACTGTTTCCCATCCACCAGTGGTGTGTTGGAGACACCAGATAACACACACACACATCTCCACATCCTGCAGACTGGAGCAGTGTGTGATGTGGGTGGGTGGTGTCTGGTAGGACTTTACCCAGAAAAATTACAGGGTGCATAGTGTTTTCATCTTCATCATAGCGGCCAGATGAGGGCGAGGAAGGCAGGTAGTGTTGAGTTAGTAGAAGAAGTGAAGGTGTTGTGTCCAACCAGCGGATATGACAGAGCAAGCTGGTAGAAGACCTTCACCAACACACAGTGCTACATGACTAAGTGAAAGTCAGGTTCCACCAGGCTTTATGGTTGTTTCTAACACATCAGCCTGCTGACTCTCATTCATCTGACCTGAATGGAGCTCAGACACCACCCACCTCACCAACACCTGCATAGGACACACACTGGTCCAGTAACACCAGCAGATTCAGGACTGCAGCTTTCAGAATGTGAAGATTCAGTTTGCAATACCTCGTAATAAGTGTGAATGATTGTGTTTGGCATGCTATTTTTTCCTTCTGCATCTTTTATTCAACATATCCCTCAATGTTCTCTCAGAAAATAATTTTCTCTATGAATTCATCAAGTCACTGGGAAACAGGAAACGGTTGTCCACCACCGGACCTCTGTGGTGATAAAAGCCATCAACACCGTGTCTCGTCCTGACACCAGACCATCCTCTAGATCCCATTGACACCACACGCAGCTCAATGGCTTCTTTCTCCCCCTGATGAAACTTCACAGGGATGAAGCTGATTGGCTGCCTGAGTTTCTGTCAGTTGTCAGGGCGGGGTTTGCCAGCAGTCTGAGGAGATGATTGGATGATGCTGAGATGAAGGTTCATTAGGTAACAATGACCTGGTTGGTGCAGAGCTGCACAAGTGGCTGATAACACAAATGAATTTACGGTGCATTATCTGATCTAGATAGTATGGGCCTGCAGTGGATCTGTCTACAGAGACAATTAGTCACGGTTATTAGTCCACTGCCGTCCGAAGATATGAGGGAAGATGAAAGCAGGGACGTTGTAAATCATATTGGAAATGAGGAGTAATTATTTACTGATGCTGATAGGTCACCAACTGTGGAGCAAAGATCTGTGTGTTGGTAAAAACACAGCCAGGTGTTTGTCTCAGCGCCTCCTTCATATCACCTGACATCATGTGTCATCACATCACATGACGTGACTTTACATCATATCACATGGCATCACAAGTCAAGTCACTTTTGTTTGTATAGCCCAATATCACACATTAGACATGTGTCTCAGTGGGCTTTACGGCAACACAACATCCTGTCCTAAGACCCGAACATCAGATAAGGAACTCCCTAAAAAACCCTTTAACGTGTCATCACATGTCGTCACGTCATCACATGTCATCCCTTTGTCACTTGTTGTCACTTGTCATCACTTGTCGTCACATGCTGTCACATGTTGTCACACGTCATCACGTGTCGTGTGTATGTTTTAATATGGACAGTCGTATTTCATTTGGGGGAGTGTTTTCCACCACACGGCTCACAGCTCGGGTTTCCAGTCACTCTCAGAGGATTCCAGATGTCAAGCTGGTAAGTCACCCGTCTGCAGAGACATGACGAGGTGGGCTGGTTGGGTGGAGGGGGGGCTGACATAGCGGGTGAGGAGGGTACGGGTCATGACCTTGTCTTTGGAGTCCTGCTCCCTGAGGTTGCATACCGCTGCATGTGTATGTGTGTATGTGTGTTGTGTATGTGTGTGTGTTGTGTATGTGTGTATGTGTGTGTGTGTGTGTTTGTGAGTGTATATGTGTGTGTGTGTATATGTGTGTATATGTTTGTGTGTGTATATGTGGGTGTGTGTGTGTATATGTGTGTATGTATGTGTGTATGTGTGTGTGTGTGTGTATGTGTGTGTGTATTTGTGTGTATATGTGTGTGTGTGTGTGTGTGTGTGTGTATATGTGTGTGTGTGTATATGTGTGTATGTGTGTGTGTGTATGTGTGTGTGTATTTGTGTGTATATGTGTGTGTGTGTGTGTGTGTGTGTATATGTGTGTGTGTGTGTGTATATGTGTATATGTGCGTGTGTGTGTGTGTGTGTGAGAGAGAGAGAGAGAGAGCGAGAGAGAGTGGGGGTGGGGAGGTGTTCAGTCTGAATTTAAAGGAACGTGCTGAGCCTGAGGAGAACTGAGTCAGAGTTTTATCTAGCTTTTGGTTCTTTCTTCTCTCTGTTCTGCTTCTACATGATCCAGACGTCTCGGATATGATCCATCCCTCCTCATCTCCAAGAATGTGTGGTGTGGATGTGCAGAGAGAAAGAGAGACGCACAGCTCGCATGGATGAATAATGAATCTAATGTTTTATTACTGAACATTCTGGGCTGTCAATCTTCAACAGATTGCCGTGTGTGTGTGTGTGTGTGGTGGGGGTTGTCTTATCTAAGCGTTCTCACACACCCTAATGACCCCCCACAGTCTGGTTTGGGGGACCTGAGGGCTCGTCCAGTCTGAAGGCCTTTGACCCCCAAGTCCAAACCTCACATATGGTTTTAATCCATCATCACGGTCCAGCATCACACAAAAACCTCTGACCATTTGTTTTCAGATGTGGAAAAAGAGTTTGTGTGTAAAATTAATATCCAAAAATCTGAAGGGGTATTTATTTTCTTAACGTGTGGCATTTTGAACAAAAAAACTCTTGTGACTTCTTGTGCAAAAGTCTTCACGATTATTTTATGCAACTTTTTTAATGTTGTCATGTTTTATATGAAGAGAACCAGAAATAGAAATCCAGGTATCGGTGAGGTGATGAAACCGTACCGTTTGATTTGCACGGCTTCATCATAGTTCCTCCTGCTCGCCAGTCCTCTAGTGATGTAATCAGTGAAGTCTTGGAAATTAGTGTCCATTAAAATCACTTCACAGGAAACCAACCTGTCATGAGGAAACTGACTTCCACGTTGTCAGAGTGACGTTATCATTGTCGGAGAGCTCAGAAATGAACTTTGTTAACTTTTCCTGACCGATACGTCTTCCATGAAGCTGGAAGTCCCTACATAGTTTTCTTCCCTGGCATCCACGTGAGCCCCCGGGGCTCGTGGGAACGAGTCTCCATAAAGCCGTCACAGATAAAACACCAGCAGTTACGTACGCCAGCACAGCTTTAAATCTTCACTTTAAACAGCCGCCTTTCACATGACAACGAGGCGGCCGCATTCCCAGCATTCCTGCTGAGGATACCAGGGATACTTTCAGCGGCCTGTCATTAGCAGAGGGCCGTGCGATGACAACAGACGTTAACGAGCTTTACTTCATGTTTGATGTGGGCTGTAAATACCCCCTCCGACAGCGAAGGCTCACCTTTGTGCAGCGTGCCTAATCATTATGGGATCATGTTGCTGATGGCTTCATGGAGACACACGTGTCGGTCCAGACATGTGTTCTGCTGGAGACAGGCGAGTCAGTCAGACTGCAGCAGTGTTGTTGTCTTGTCTGTTGTGTCGCCACGTTTCCGATCAAGCCAACGTCTGTGAGACTATGTAGGAACTATGTCATCACGAGGAGGCTGAATGAGCACATCAGCGCTGTGTGTAAAGTCCCTGGTAGAGTTCAGACAATATAAAAGAAGCTATCCATCAGTCTGGCAGATTAGCAAAAGCTTGAAGTGGTTCAGAAATATGACGTGGATAGACCTGCCATGGGGTGAAGAAATAAAGTCAATGTCTCTCCAAGTAGGAGTGAATGAGTGTTGTGTGGCCTGGACATCTCCGTTTCCCTGCTGATGTTCGCTCATGGGATGTCTGAAGATCCGTAATATCAACTATTCCTTTTTAACATCTCCTAAAAATGCCAGGATGTATACTGTTCTGACTGAGAAATCGAATATCAATTGAATGGACGCTACTCCAGAAGAAGATGGCATCTTTGCATGGTTACCATGGAGACAGAGGTTGTATGTGCCGTGTCTGCCTGCCATCACTAATGCTGGTTGACTGAGGATAGTTTGATAGATTTAAACACATTTTAATGGATAGAAAGTAGGAAGCAGCATGTAGCGGTGTGTTGTACATAGTGTATATTGTGTATTTATGTAGTGTATAGTGTATTGTATCGTATGCTGTATATTGTGTAAGTATAGATAGTATGTAACAGAGCTTTCAGACACAGCCAGTGTTTATTTTCCACATTCTGAAAGTTGGGCATTAAAGCAAATGTCTTCGTTGCTTTTCACGACTGGTCAAGCCTTATGCTGCTGTTGAAAACTCACATTTATTGAGGAGATTTGAGGTTTAATTTACCCAATTTTCAGAAATACTTTATTCATCCCTGAGGGGAAATTGGGTATTTCCCCTTGAGGTATTTCTGATTCTGAGTAAGTAGGCCAACGCGGGAATCTTCCTTCCAGAAGCTGCTCCCTGGTTGTTTTCCCTGACGTTGTCCTAAGATGGCTGATGTTTCTGGAGATGTTTTCCTCAAATCATCCTCAGCAGGGGTTTGCTCACTGGAGGAAGTAGACTTGGTGGGATGCTCACGTCAGAGCCCTGCAGCGACTCGATGCTCCTGCCCATTTACAGTTAAAGGATCATAGATGTGTGAACCCGCCATGGTTTTCTAGTGTGGATGCAGTTTCAGCAAATGGTGAAAGTGAGCTTTGGGGACTCGGTTGGTCTCTGAAGGTCTTGCAGGGTGTGAACGGTGGCTGGATGCCGAGAAGAACAGATGGCACCGGGACACCACTGGCACGCAATGACATGAACATGGGTTGGCTTCCAGATGTGGACTATTTGTCATGCAATTTACGCACTGTAAAGAGAGGAAGAAAAACACGTCAGACATATTTTGCGTTACTTTCCCCTGCTTTGGTCTGTCTCTTTTCTAAACACCTTAAAAAGTGGCCCGTCATTGATGTGTTTTGATGCAGTGGCCTTGTTCCTGGTGGCCTGATGGTGGCCATCGGTGCCGCTGGCCAGTGTCTCTGCTGGAGGTGTGGGCCGGGGCCACGCCGCTGTCTCCCAGCACCACGCTCAACGTTAGATTAAGTATGATAATTACTTAAGTAGGAGCAGCGGGCAAGCGATGTCCTGGGAAGAGAACAACACCAGCCAGCCGCCCTTCAGTGTATTTAAACTATCTGAAGCAGCTCTCCATGCTGCAGAACACCTCACCAACGCCAGGCTCATCTCCCAACAATACAGGACCAGTGGTTCACATAGATGTCAGACATAAACAGGTCCCTAAAAATGTCACTTCATTTTGGCCAAATTACCAAAAGTTCTTGTGCTTTGTTATATTGACAAAATGCTTAAATCCTTTGTTTTGTACATAAACCAGTCATAACATGTAGTTTGTCAGTAGCTTTAAAGATCCTTAAACAGGCCCCTGTTCGCCTGGGACACAGGCTAAGTTTGTCACTAAAGTAGTCTTGTATTGACAGTCCTTTATCATGTTTTATAACATTGTAAAGACTTTGCTGTTTTGACACGGTCAGAAAACCACTGCATTCTAGGTGTTTTTCTGAAATCCCTTCACTATAGTGCTTCATTTTAGACTGAGAAGCGTCTAAATGACGTCTCCATGGGAATCTCCATTATTCAATTATATCTATGAGAGCACATCACTGGAGAGTCTGGAACTCACTGGGGAGCATCTGCCCCAGTGAGATAAGATGCACCAGCCCACATCAAGCTAGCATCTGGTTAATCAGCCTGAACAGCAGCAGCGCGCTACCCTCACCTCTTCCTCTCACTGCAGGCTGCACACGTTTCCATCAGCACCCGCATGGCTCCACTACCACGGCCCATTTGGCCTATTTCTGGTGCCCTTCAGTTTTATGTAGTCCGACCATTAACAGTCAAATCTTTAGGGCAAAGCCAAGAAAGCCTGACATCTGCTTTCTCCATTCTGCTTTCTGCCTCAGTAGCACACTTTGTGAATGTGAGGTTTTTCCCAGCTGGCATTACACAGCTGGACCACTGCTCCTGGGCCAGCCATTAGAAGTGATCCAGAGAGCTCCTGGAATTACACTGAGAGAGAGAGAGACCGAGAGAGAGACAGAGACAGAGTGACAGAGAAAGAGAGACAGACAGAGAAAGAGAGAGACAGTCAGACAGAGAGAGAGAGAGACCGAGATAGTGAGAGAGAGAAATGCAGCCTCAAACGATTAATCACACCTTTGGAAAAGCAGGTCTGTTCTGCTTCGCTGTTCTTCACACATGGAAGAATATTATCGTAAAGACATAAAGCTGAGAAAACACACTGTCCGCCGTGTCGTGCCTGCACATGGCTTCTCTGGATGTTGGTGGTAATGCTGTCCAGCGATGACAGACAGACTAAAGACTCAGTCTGGAATGTGCTACCAGTTAGCTTGTCCACAGTGTGATGACGGTGTTGGCTCTCATCTCCTCTCTCCCTCTCTTGGCAGGATTACATGGATGCCAACAGATGCATTGAGGAGCTCCTCACACAGCTGGAGGAGGAGCGGCGTAACGTGCGGAGGTAAGGCTGTGTGTTGTGTGTGTTGATGTCAGCAGCTGTCTGGAATGCATTCCCGGCCGGAGGCAGTGGGACACTGTTGTTGGGTTTGGAGTGAGAGACAAGCTTTGTGCGCCACTCTTGAGAAATGTTTGCTGACAGACAAAAGGGGGAGAGTCTGGGCCCGGTGTGGGCCGACGGGGGCATTTCTCATGGAGGTCCTCTGGATGGGATTTGCCCTGACAATGGGAATGAAGAGCTTATGGAGATGCCAATCAAATGACCTTGTCCCCTTGTAGACCTTCCAGCGGTGCACCGCCCCCCATAGAAAAGAGAGACAATTTTTAAACTTCACCCTCTTTTGTCCATCCTTCTCTCCATTTCAATGGAAGGGCTTCCCCCCCTCCAACTCCGAGTCATTTTCCCCTTCAGTGAACAGAGGAGGAGGTGGGGGTTTGAGACAGGGGTTTTCAAAGTTGGTTGCAGGGTATCACAATGAAACACATTTTGTTCGGAGAGAAAAAAAACGCATGCAACTGCATTGCCTCAAAAATACTTTTGTGTCCCTGCAAACGATGCGATGACTGAATTGTAACACCGCATGTCACTGAAATGCTGTTTCATGGCCACATGTTTCACTTGACCGTCAGTAGGATGTGACTGAAGACTGGAAAGGGAAAAACTTCACTGATGAACAATGGAGGATTGTTAATTATCTTGCTTTTTGACAGCTAATGACAATTTAGTGATTATTTTACTCCGCAAAATATTTGGTGTCCGGGGTCAAAAAGTGTCTCGACTTGTGGGTCACGACAGAAGAGTCTGGGCAGCCATGCTTTAGGGGGAGATGACGTGTCATGGTGGGTGGTTTATAACGGGGGGACGGATGACCACTGACCACCTCCTTTATTTACCAGGCCGTGGTGTCGCGGTGATGAAAGACAGAGGAAGTGATGTGTAAAGGAATGACCTCTCTTCTTCTTCTGTGTCAGCCACAGTGAGCAGAATGTCTTTTGTGCCGATTGACCCGCACAATGACCCAAAGGACCGCAGGTCGCCACTGGCTGTTAGAAAGCCATGAACTTGTGAAGCCTAAATGGTCACCTTGGCAACAGCCTGTCGCGTCAAACTCAGGGTGACATCATGCAGCGTAACAACCCCTATTTTTACGATGGACCGTTGTCTTTATCTCAAGTTCTGACACACATATATGGTCATTTGACATTCATGTTTAGGAACATTTAAACTTTGTTTTCACACAAACGTTTTTTTCCACTTAACCTTGATGCTTGTATACATGTGCTTGTATACATGTGCTATCCATCGCCTCAGGAATCACTGAAAGTAGCTTGTGATCTGTGGTGGATGACAGAAGGTGGGCGGAGTCAGTCTGGAGGTCTGCTTGGTGGATATTCTTCATAGGCTGCAGGCCAAAGTGCTGTGGTTGGCCAGGTTCAACATGGTCTCACAGTGTCACAGGCTACATCTCTGCCCTTCCAAGTTGTGCTGTTGTAGACTGGTGGAGTGAAGTGTCCTCACTCACTGGTGGAGTGAATTGTCCTCACTTTGATTTAAAGTGTCGCTGGCTGTGAGCGTAGGGTTTAGGGTTTGTGGTTCGAGGGCAAAATGTGAATAAAAACCAGCTGCCAGTTTGCAGCAGCAACACATACACACGCTCCTTTGTTCCTCCAGACAGAACAACTGATGGAAAAACCCCGAAAGACGTGTGTTCGGACCAGGAATCACCTGAACCGAGCACACAAGATGAATCCAGTCCTTCTCCAAACCTCCCTGGCGTCTCTGAGGCCAACCGGTTCAAACAGCGACATAACACCACCAGACCGGACCACGGCTCGACCCCGTCCCTTTATCTTCTTTCTTTCTTCTGCAGTGGGGTTTGACAGTGATGAATGGCTTCACAAGGCTTTTGTTGGGCTAAAACACAGGAGTCGGGTCCAGAGAACACCTCCTTCCTCCTCATTAGGGAGTGTCCCACCACTTGATGGACGTTTCAGAATATGGGACCCATCAATCCATCAGGAGTCCTAAGAGAAACTTAGATTTGCTGGGCCGATGCATCCATCATTCGAGACCCGCCATTGTACTGTATTATAATTTGGCTACACACACACACACACACACACACACACACACACACACAGTTACACACAATTAGGACTTCTTATCCACAGAGTACTCTCTTTACTCTAATAAATCTCTAACAGTGTTTTATGAAGTAGTAATTTAGTGACTTTGTCTGTATGGAACAAGATTTACATCCCGCTGACATAAATCACACTTCATTTTTCCTCTCTAAACTTCAAATCAGACTGAAGAGATTATTATCTTGATGTCAAAAGCAGCTGCTCTTTGTACCTGTTTCAGCACACACACACACACACACACACACACAAACACACACCGTGTCTACCTCTCATTGACACAGCATCACCGGGAACATAACCCCGCTGGGATCGTTCACTTCCTCGCTGCTCCATTCAGACATGTAGGTTGTAGTCACATATAGGATGTAGTCTCATGTAGGATGTAGTCACATGTATGATGTAATCTCATATAGGATGTAGTCACATGTAGGACGGAGGTGGTCTCGTGTAGGATGTAGTCACATGTCAGATGTAATTACATGTAGGATGTAATCTCATATATGATGTAGTTACATGTAGGATGGATATACGATGTAGTCTCATGTAGGATGTAGTCACCTGTAGGATGGATGTAGTCTCGTGTGGGATGTAGTCACATGTAGGGTGGATGTAGGATGTAGTCACATGTAGGATAGACGAAGAACAGAAACTGCACAGAGCTGTGTCAGCCTCAGCTGGAGGACGTCTCACACACAGAGACAGTGTGCACTTCTAGTTGTTCTTGTTTTCTACAAATTGAAGGTTGCTTTAAAGTAGTTACTCTTAATTTCTTCAGTATTTCAGTTTGATACTTTAAATCCGACTTCCATTTGAAACGAACATGATGCTGAGCATAAAGAAAGCATCACATGCAGGTCACAATTTCCCACAGTCGCAGACTAGTTTTCTTGTTTTCATTGTCCTTTTTCCGTTCTGCACCTGACTAGAGATTTTTTGTGGCTTAAGCTGATAGAACACTTTAATAGTGCTGCTCAGAAAATGCGAGTGGGAAAACATTAAATACAGCATTTTTTAAAATTAAAAAATATGAATGACCTCTTTAAAGCCATCACTCTGTGTCATGCTAGGTGTCCAGACAAAGCGGTCCAACAACATCACTGGGTAATGTAGCATTTGGTGGACATGGCGAGCAGAAAGACAGACATGATTAGCGGGCTGTCACAATGTGCTGAGTGACAGACGGACATAAAGACAGATGGATGGACACGTGTCGGATGGACATATGGAAACTCCATCCATTATCCGAACCGCTTATCCTGCTCTCAGGGTGGCGGGGATGCTGGAGCCTATCCCAGCAGTCATTGGGCGGCAGGCAGGGAGACACCCTGGACAGGCCGCCAGACTATCACATGATCACATATGGAAACTCCCTGATCCTAAAAGCATGACGAGCTGGAAGTCGACCTCTTTTCCACAAAGCATGACTGTGTAATCTGCCCTCTGGATTAAAACAATGCAGATTACAATCTCTTGTCTGCGTCACTCTTCTGAGTCCACTTCTAAATTGTGCTGAGCTAGATGTTATTTATTTATTTATTTTTCTGGAATTGTTTTCTGACCTTGTTTTTCTGTTAGTGGGCTATGCGTGCCACCACTGGCCGATACTGAATCACGTGGCATCACCTGCCCTTTCCTGCCTGCTTGAGCAGATGGTGCTCATCTGTGACCTCCTACCACACCTTGGAGAACAGGATTGATGGGGATGGAGCACGAGGTGGTGGGAAATGATGGGGGCTGATGGGAGGAGGCGATATTAAGGTGATGGGAGATGATTGGAGGTGATGGTAGAAGGTGATGTGGAGGTGATGGGAGATGGTGATGGGATGTGATGAAAGGTGGTGCTAGAAGGTGATGGGATGTGATGTGGAGGTGATGGGAGGTTGTGGGGAGGAGGTGTTGTGGGCCTCAGCTGGAGGTCTGTGTTGCAGCTGCCGCCTCAGTGGGAGGGAGATTAGCACCGACATCTGCTGATCAATAAACTATTTGTTATGTTCCTGAAGCGATGTGGCCTGGAAGCAGGCGGCCAGACAACGTGGAGGTCAAAGGTTTGCTGTGCAGGGGGGATTATGGGTAATAGGACTTTCTTTGTATAAATGAATTGGCCTGCGGGTTGAACTGGTTTTTCTGTAGACGTCTGTCTTTTGTATCCATTTGTTCTTGTCTGATCACAAGTGTTGCTTCATGTAAGTGGGCCTCTAATAGAAATCCCTGATCTTGAAGTACTTTTTGTATTCTGGCATACAAACTGTCATGCCCGCTATCTGTACAGCTACACCTCCTGTGTGTGTTTGCTGTGTCTGGTACCAATTACTAAAGCTTCATAATAATCCTGTCTGTCTTGTTTGGGTCAGTAGTTAATTAGTCGAGTATTAACTACTGCTGGTACTGTTTCACTGAAGTCAGATTGACTGTAATGTGCAGCCAAGTCTGGTTCAAGGACTACTTCGGATTATGCATTATGAAAGAAATGGAGGGAAGAAAACACACACACACACACACACACACACACACACACACACACACACACACACACACACACTACCAACACCCCTGAGGATGTGCATACTGGCTTGGGTGAGAGCCATGCATTTTACAACTTTAATGGGATAAGTTGACCGGTCTAATGCAGTAATTTGATCATGCGAAGCTCCAAAGAGAGCTAACGCGATCTCGAAGTACGTCTAAGCCCTCTGGTGTGAGCGACTTGGCCTAATCCATGGAGTTCACTTCCCGAGACCAGACTCCACAGCCAAATTAGCTCAAAGAGCATTCCTATGGCAAATTCAGAAAGGTTTTCCACACATCTGACAACCTAATCACGGCCCCCGCTCACCTCCACTGTTTGGTGACCTGAGCTTATGGAAGTCTTTTGGTCTGGTTTCCCTCATGTGTCTTTAGCAAGAGTTGCTTTTTTTAATCCCAAACAATCTGGAGCTAAAAGGAGAATTAATCATGGGGAGCATTTGCATTTGAAGTGCTCTATCTGAATTTAGCAAAAAGCTAATGACTTAGCCCCTGGCTTTTTAGCATGCAGGACCCGCCCGTGCATGCCCGTGTGTCTTGTTGATCTGCACCGTGGTTGTCAGCCAGCGAGGATCAAACCGCCAACAAGACGATAAAACACCTAAACCAGTTAGTAAAGCAAGTGACACTCTTTATTTCTCTGTGGCCGGGGAAGGACCCGTTCCTGTAACACGCCGCGGCTCTGGCTGTGATTCATGAGCCTAGCGCAGCCCAGCTAACACACGCATCGCTTTTACGAGCCTATGAGAGGAGGAGGCTAATCGAATGGCTCAATGCCGCCTTTTACTGATCCTCCCTCAAGGTCAGGCGGCATTCTCCCCCCTTCTCCTTACATGGCATGAGCCTCCACGCAGCCATGCGGACGGTCCGGTCAAGGTTAGAGTGAAGCTGAGGGTGTGATGATGTGACGCATCAGGGAGACAGTACGTCATTCCAGAACAGACAGAAGTGGCTTCTGACTTGACATACCGTCCTGGTGTTGGGGTGGACCAGGGTCTTATCCACATTCCTTGAAGTCCTTAGCTGTGTTTACCAGGAGCGTCTCTCCTTGGGGGGTCTTGCGTAATGCATGATTACCACTGCGGTGCACCTGCGAGACTTGTCTAATGTGAACATCTGGTGCTGCAAGAAGAACCCCCACCAGTCACATGTTGCTCCACGATATTCACACCGTCAGCCAGATTGACAGCGCCTCTATGTGGCGGCTGCTTCTGTTCTTCTGTTACTGGGAGGCTGGCAACAGCCTTTACGTTTTGTTCACGTAGCAGAGTTCCTCTCCGTGGCTGGGCTAAAGCGTGCTGTGATGCTCTTGTGAACGACATCTCGCATGAAGATCAGCGCAGCGATAAAACCCGCCTGGTTTTCACCGGTGGGAGTCACAGTGGTCTCATGTGGGCTCTTCACCTCCAGTGCTGGTCTCTCCAGTAAACATCCCCTCGTCTCTCCCAGGAAACAAAGCGTATCTGTCATCGTCCCAGCACAGCGGGGAGACACATGCGGACCCACATGCACTGCGGAGGTCTGCACACATGCTTATGGCTGCTCGCTCTGTGTGACATCTGCAGCGAATGCATTCATACATGCTGGCTGCTTCGGCTGCAAGACTTCACCCGGGTCCTGTTTGTGTCTGTTAACACATGCCAGGCCACACCGCTCATGTGCTGCCCATGTTTTAGCAGGCGTCCAACCACCGCACCGCCCCCGAATAGCTCTGGTCAACGAAACCTGGCCGCCGTGCATTGTCACACTCA
>NC_079231.1:2029774-2034774 GCF_029633865.1 Lampris incognitus | reverse complement strand
ACTCACACCCACACACACACACTCTCACCCACTCACACCCACACACACACTCCTACCCACTCACACACACCCACACACACTCTCACCCACTCACACCCACACACACACACTCTCACCCACTCACACCCACACACACTCTCACCCACTCACACCCACACACACACACTCTCACCCACTCACACACACACACACTCTCACCCACTCACACCCACACACACACACTCTCACCCACTCACACACACACACCCACACCCACTCTCACCCACTCACACACACCCACACACTCTCACCCACTCACACACACACTCTCACCCACTCACACCCACACACACACACACACACACACACACTCTCACCCACTCACACACACCCACACACACTCACACCCACACACACACATTCTCACCCACTCACACACACACACTCACACACAAACACACACACTCTCTCACCCACTCACACACACCCACACACACATACACACACACACACACACACACACACACACACACACACACACACACTCCTACTCTGCACTGGTCCTTTGGGGCGCAGACAATGGAGCCCCCGTCCCCCCCGCCCCTCCCCCCCTCCGCTGTGTCACAGCCGTTCAGCTGAGACTGATTGTGATTACGGCAGATGGACTGAAGCCCACAGTCAACCTGTCCCATGTAGTCCCTGCTGCTCTCCCTCTCTCTCTCTCTCTCTCTCTCTCTCTCTCTCTCTCTCTCTCTCTCTCTCTCTCTCTCTCTCTCTCTCTCTCTCTCTCTCTCTCTCTGCTCTTTTTTCTTGTTTGCTTTTTTGTTTTTCTCACTCATTCTTTTTTCTTTCTTTCATTCTGTAAAAAAAAACTTTCCCTCTTTCTCAGGATGCAATCTTTCCCTTTTTCTCTTGTTCTGTCCTTCTTTCTTCCTTTCTGTCTTTCTGTCTTTCAGCTTGTGGCAAGAGAGAGAGGGGGGTTATCAAGAGCAAGAAATTAAGAAGTAGAAAAAGAAATTTCTTTCTTTTTCTTTCTTTCTTTCTACCGTCCTCTTTTCCTTTCTTGCTCTTGATACCCCCCCCCCCCCCGTCTCTCTCTCGCCACAAGCTGAGTGCCGTTCACCCTCCCACATCCCTGTGTTGGCATTGAGCTCCCTCCCCTCCTCCCTCCCCTCCTGCTCCTCCTCCTTCTCTCTGAACAGTGCACTCCTCCCCCGAGGACAGAGCCACCTTCACACACAACCCGTCTCTCCCCAAACACATGTGAAACGTCCCGCAGTGGAGGAGAGAGAGAGAGAGAGAGAGAGAGAGAGAGAGAGAGAGAGAGAGAGAGAGAGAGAGGAGAGGGAACAGAGAGAGAGAGAGAGAGAGGGGAGGGTGGGTAAAGAAGAGCCTCGGAGTGCCTGTGTGTTCAGCGTGAGGGAGAACGACAGACTGAGAGGACAGCGGCGAGTGAGAAAGAGAAAGTGTAAAGGAAAGTGGATGAGCAGTGGGAGGAGAGGGGGACAGAGGATTTAGGGTGCTTGAGACAATGTAGAAAAGGAGAAATAGAGAGGCTGAGAGCGAGAGAGAGAGAGAGAGAGAGAGAGAGAGAGAGAGAGAGAGAGAGAGAGAGAGAGGCAGACAGACGGACGGTGTGTGGGCGGCATTGCTGTGTTGTGGATGTAAACTTGGTCTGTGGACGTGCGGCTGCAGAGTGAGCCGGTGGACCATGTGTTCCCTCTGAACCAGCTGCACCAGGATGCCTCTCCTCCACCCGGGTAAGAACTAGACATTCTCCTCTCCTCTTCATCATCATCGTCACCATGTCTCTTCTGCTGCCCGGTCCAGACCGCTGCAGCCTCCCATCAGTATGCGCCTGCTTCCACTGATTGCACGTTGAACCCGAGCTACGTGCTGGCACGTGCACAGTGTTTATGCGTATTAGAAAGGGAAAAGGATGGTGTTGGTGTTATTGTTTGTTGGATTTGTGTGTTCATGTGAGGCTTACTTCTTAGTGTACACATGCACCAAGACGGGCCACCTTTGTGCTGGATGGTGTACAGATGAGGGACTTTGTGTGGTTTCACTGGGAGAGAACATGTCTGACTGACAGAACTGGTACTGTGGTACTGTTACACGTGCACATCTCTGCTGTGCAAGGCGACTCTGGAAGCGTGGATCTGAAACAATACGTTTGTGTGTCTTGTTGCCAATGGCAACAGTGCTGGGCTGGTGCCACTTTTAGTCTGATTGATAACAGAGAGATGGAGCCCAAGTCATATAACGAGAAGTGGAGATGTGGCGGGGGGGGGGGTTTAAATGGGCTGGAATGCACCATGCCCCTCCGTCTCTCTCTCTCGCTCTCTAAACTCAATTGAATTGGCTTTATTGGCAAGACAAATTGTTCATCAGCTTTTGATACATTAAAATGTATGTAAATTGAAAAACAAAGTGGAAAAACAAAGTCTCTCTCTCTCTCTCTCTCTCTCTCTCTCTCTCTCTCTCTCTCTCTCTCTCTCTCTCTCTCTCTCTCTCAGGAAGATTAAGATTCTCTGGTTCTCTAATCCTTGCTATGAAATGGCTGTGGTGAGAGCTGGGTGGAGATACAGCTCACTAGTGAGGGAATATAGATTATGTCCCCTTGCTGTGTGTGTGTGTGTGTGTGTGTGTGTGTGTGTGTGTGTGTGTGTGTGTGTGTGTGTGTTTATAAGTTCTACAGACAGCTTTATTGTATCCAAGTGGAGCTCCTGAGCTCTTCATTCCAATCTGGTGTGAACTGCTACCATATTCTTTAGCTTATGCCAGATCCGTATGCCAAAGCTGTTCCCACATGTGTGCCATATTTACTGGACATGGGCTCATGCATGCAGCCTTCCAAACGTGCACCACAGTAACGTGCACAATGCTGCAGCTTTGCCAGGAGCAGGATGCTGGTCACTGGCCTCAGTATTTTTAGCTGTGCTTGTTATCTTTCTAAACACACAGTGTGGGAGTCTGGGAGATGTCACTCTGCTTTTCAGATGGCGTTGTCACAATGCCAGAAAGGAGCACCGTTCTCCTGACTCCCAGCTGCTGTTTAGACACAAATGAGCAGTTCTCAACATAATGATAATAATGTAGCATAACATTGTGTAACATGTTGCAACATCATGTAACATGCCACCATGTAACATAGTGTCACAAAAGATAACGTAACATACCATAATGTAACATAACTGTCATATCATGTGACACAGTATAATGTGTTGTAACATATTGCAACATAACACAACATAACATATCATAACATAACAACATATGGTGTTTGACGGGTTCTGTGGGTGGACACTGTCAGTTTGAGTTGTCTTGGTAGGATAGATACCAGAACTCCTTACCCAAATCCTGCAGCACCAGATACATGTGGCTGTGACGATTGAAGGTAAAACTATGGTATGGCATGAAATAAACACTCCAAATACACACTGACTAGCCCCCTTCTCTGCACTGTGTCACGACCAGAGCCTTCTCCACCACGTCTCTAACAACGACCTGAGGAACCTGACCGGTGATGTCTGGGCCAGTCTGATCTGTTGTGGTGCCTATGCTATACATGACTATATTGCTGCACGCACAAACACACACACACACACACACACACACACACACACACACACACACACACACACACACACACACACATCACTGGCTAACACAGATTTTGTAGTTTTTGAAGCAGTAATCATTGATGTTCATTCAGTGGTTCAGGAATCTATCACTAGAAATGGATAAATAGATCTTTATCCAGACTGAGTAACCACCCGGCGTCAGTGCATATTCTGTATATCCTTTTGCATCACACAGCTTTTCATTTTGCAACCTACAAGCCTCCAACAGAGAGGTCAGAGGTCAAGGTCAGTTAAAGTACAGCACAGTTGGAGCTGGTAGGGATTCGATGTCTTGTTTAAAGATCAAGTAAATCTTATTCCACTTTAGTAAGTTTGCTGCAACTGAAGGTGAAAAACCATCTGTGGCTTTGTTTCCATCCAACTGTCAAACACATTTTTCACTGAACCTTTCTAAAGCTGCTAAAAATAAAATGTGAATAAGTTGTGTTTGCACCTTATTGAATACAACCCAGAATGTAGTTTTATGTGTCCATACGTCAACATCCAGCAGAAAGATGGGATTATATTCTACTCACATCTCAGTTTCCATATGACAAATACGTTTCCATTGCACATTTGGCTCAAGACGTCTTTATCGACAAAAGTAAAAAGCACCTCTAGCGAGCATAAAAACGTTTTTGCTATGTTGAGCACTGATCGATGGGTTTTCCCCTTTAGGGGGTAGTAAAGTCATAAAAGTGCTTTAGGTTTTAAGGACACTTTAGTAGTGGTCAAAACTGTAACCCTGAGCTCCGCCTGGTGAGGCGAAGGTGTGTGAAACAAAGGCTGGCTGATTTTTCTTTCTTGGTTTTCGAGAGCAGCGTCTGTCACATCGGCCTCGTGGTCGTTGAAGGCTTGGTCCAGCATATAAGGCCAAGCGCCTTCATCTGGGGCCAGTGTCCATTTAACAGCCTGTGATGGAGAGCGGTGAAATCATCCCGCCGCTCGGCAGATGTGTCGCCGTTCTGCCCTCTGAAACCAACCTGGGGATTACAGGGTAAGCCGATTGCCCAGTAGAGCGATTTGATTTTATGGAATTAAAACTATAATTCTGTGCGTGCCCATGGTGGCCCTGCGCTGCGATTCATCTGCACGGCCATGTTGTCCCCCTCATACTGCCCCGTCATGCTACCGGGCTGGATGTTAAGCTACAAGTTGGACAACTAATTTATTGTGCCAGTCTTGTGTCCCACATTTAGAAGTCACGAGAAATGCGAGTCCATGGTGGGGTGGATGTGGTGTTGGCATGGATGTGACAGGGCCTACACACTGAGACCAGCTGTCTGATGCCCCCTGCACAGATGGATGTGCCATGTGCACTTGTGGTGGTTGACAGTGCAGATGGATTAGTTTTAACACTGCCAGTCACAACTAGACACAAAACCAGCGCTCAGT
>NC_079231.1:2007274-2024774 GCF_029633865.1 Lampris incognitus | reverse complement strand
ACTGGTAGTGTGGCTGGGTCATACTTATCAGAGTATTTTGTACAACGTACACTGGTAGTGTGGCTGGGTCATACTTATCAGAGTATTTTGTACAACGTACACTGGTAGTGTGGCTGGGTCATACTTATCAGAGTATTTTGTACAACGTACACTGGTAGTGTGGCTGGGTCATACTTATCAGAGTATTTTGTACAACGTACACTGGTAGTGTGGCTGGGTCATACTTATCAGAGTATTTTGTACAACGTACACTGGTAGTGTGGCTGGGTCATACTTATCAGAGTATTTTGTACAACATACGCTGGTAGTGTGGCTGGGTCATACTTATCAGAGTATTTTGTACAACGTACACTGGTAGTGTGGCTGGGTCATACTTATCAGAGTATTTTGTATAACGTACACTGGTAGTGTGGCTGGGTCATACTTATCAGAGTATTTTGTACAACGTACACTGGTAGTGTGGCTGGGTCATACTTATCAGAGTATTTTGTACAACGTACACTGGTAGTGTGGCTGGGTCATACTTATCAGAGTATTTTGTATAACGTACACTGGTAGTGTGGCTGGGTCATACTTATCAGAGTATTTTGTACAACGTACACTGGTAGTGTGGCTGGGTCATACTTATCAGAGTATTTTGTAAAACCTACGTTGGTACTGTGGCTGGGTCATACTTATCAGAGTATTTTGTACAACGTACACTGGTAGTGTGGCTGGGTCATACTTATCAGAGTATTTTGTACAACGTATTTCATACAGGTCCTTGTGCAGTGACAATCAAACTGACGCGTCTCCTAACGGCTGACAGTCAGTCTTTCACGTGTCTGACAGTATGACAAGACATAAGCCAGACATAAGCCAGACATAAAGGAGACATAAGCCAGGCTTTCCCCCGCAGGCTGCACAGGCTGGTCTGTGAGCACATGCACAGTGAGTACCTGTTTGAACAGGCGTGCCCAGCAGGGAATGTGCTTTTGATAAGCTCATTTAAAAACACCACGTCTCTGTCCGCATTATGGAGGTGTGCAACAATTTACGTCTCCACTATCTCCACATCGTCCCTTTGTGTCTCCACATCGTCCCTTTGTGTCTCCACATCTTCCCTCCCTGTCTCCACATCTTCCCTCCCTGTCTCCACATCTTCCCTTTGTGTCTCCACATCTTCCCTCCGTGTCTCCACATCTTCCCTCTCTGTCTCCACATCTTCCCTTTGTGTCTCCACATCTTCCCTTTGTGTCTCCACATCTTCCCTCCGTGTCTCCACATCTTCCCTCTGTGTCTCCACATCTTCCCTCTCTGTCTCCACATCTTCCCTCTGTCTCCACATCTTCCCTTTCTGTCTCCACATCTTCTCTCTGTGTCTCCACATCTTCCCTCTGTCTCCACATCTTCCCTTTGTGTCTCCACATCTTCCCTCCCTGTCTCCACATCTTCCCTCCCTGTCTCCACATCTTCCCTTTGTGTCTCCACATCTTCCCTCTGTCTCCACATCTTCCCTCTCTGTCTCCACATCTTCCCTCTGTCTCCACATCTTCCCTTTGTGTCTCCACATCTTCTCTCTGTGTCTCCACATCTTCCCTCTGTCTCCACATCTTCCCTTTGTGTCTCCGCATCTTCCCTCCCTGTCTCCACATCTTCCCTCCCTGTCTCCACATCTTCCCTCCCTGTCTCCACATCTTCCCTCCCTGTCTCCACATCTTCCCTTTGTGTCTCCACATCTTCCCTCTGTGTCTCCGCATCTTCCCTCCCTGTCTCCACATCTTCCCTTTGTGTCTCCGCATCTTCCCTCCCTGTCTCCGCATCTTCCCTCCCTGTCTCCACATCTTCCCTCCCTGTCTCCACATCTTCCCTCCCTGTCTCCACATCTTCCCTTTGTGTCTCCACATCTTCCCTCTGTCTCCACATCTTCCCTTTGTGTCTCCACATCTTCTCTCTGTGTCTCCACATCTTCCCTCTGTCTCCACATCTTCCCTCCCTGTCTCCACATCTTCCCTCCCTGTCTCCACATCTTCCCTCTGTGTCTCCACATCTTCCCTCCCTGTCTCCACATCTTCCCTCTGTCTCCACATCGTCCCTCCCTGTCTCCACATCTTCCCTCTGTGTCTCCACATCTTCCCTCTGTCTCCACATCTTCTCGCTGTGTCTCCACATCTTCCCTCTGTCTCCACATCGTCCCTCCCTGTCTCCACATCTTCCCTCTCTGTCTCCACATCTTCCCTACCTGTCTCCACATCTTCCCTCTGTCTCCACATCTTCCCTCTCTGTCTCCACATCTTCCCTACCTGTCTCCACATCTTCCCTACCTGTCTCCACATCTTCCCTCCCTGTCTCCACATCTTCCCTACCTGTCTCCACATCTTCCCTACCTGTCTCCACATCTTCTCTCTGTCTCCACATCTTCCCTCTCTGTCTCCACATCTTCCCTACCTGTCTCCACATCTTCTCTCTGTCTCCACATCTTCCCTCTCTGTGTCCACATCTTCCCTCTGTGTCTCCACATCTTCTCTGTGTCTCCACATCTTCCCTCTCTGTCTCCACATCTTCCCTCTGTCTCCACATCTTCCCTTTCTGTCTCCACATCTTCTCTCTGTGTCTCCACATCTTCCCTCTGTCTCCACATCTTCCCTTTGTGTCTCCACATCTTCTCTCTGTCTCCACATCTTCCCTCTGTGTCTCCACATCTTCCCTCTGTCTCCACATCTTCTCGCTGTGTCTCCACATCTTCCCTCTGTCTCCACATCGTCCCTCCCTGTCTCCACATCTTCCCTCTCTGTCTCCACATCTTCCCTACCTGTCTCCACATCTTCCCTCTGTCTCCACATCTTCTCGCTGTGTCTCCACATCTTCCCTCTGTCTCCACATCGTCCCTCCCTGTCTCCACATCTTCCCTCTCTGTCTCCACATCTTCCCTACCTGTCTCCACATCTTCCCTCTGTCTCCACATCTTCCCTCTCTGTCTCCACATCTTCCCTACCTGTCTCCACATCTTCCCTACCTGTCTCCACATCTTCCCTCCCTGTCTCCACATCTTCCCTACCTGTCTCCACATCTTCCCTACCTGTCTCCACATCTTCTCTCTGTCTCCACATCTTCCCTCTCTGTCTCCACATCTTCCCTACCTGTCTCCACATCTTCTCTCTGTCTCCACATCTTCCCTCTCTGTGTCCACATCTTCCCTCTGTGTCTCCACATCTTCTCTGTGTCTCCACATCTTCCCTCTCTGTCTCCACATCTTCCCTCTGTCTCCACATCTTCCCTTTCTGTCTCCACATCTTCTCTCTGTGTCTCCACATCTTCCCTCTGTCTCCACATCTTCCCTTTGTGTCTCCACATCTTCCCTCCCTGTCTCCACATCTTCCCTCTGTGTCTCCACATCTTCCCTCTCTGTGTCCACATCTTCTCTCTCTGTGTCTCCCCATCTTCCCTCTCTGTCTCCACATCTTCCCTCTCTGTGTCCACATCTTCCCTCTGTGTCTCCACATCTTCTCTCTGTGTCTCCACGTCTTCCCTCTGTGTCTCCACATCTTCCCTTTGTGTCTCCGCATCTTCCCTCCCTGTCTCCACATCTTCCCTCCCTGTCTCCACATCTTCCCTCCCTGTCTCCACATCTTCCCTCCCTGTCTCCACATCTTCCCTCCCTGTCTCCACATCTTCCCTTTGTGTCTCCACATCTTCCCTCTGTGTCTCCACATCTTCCCTCTCTGTCTCCACATCTTCCCTCTGTCTCCACATCTTCCCTCCCTGTCTCCGCATCTTCCCTCCCTGTCTCCACATCTTCCCTCCCTGTCTCCACATCTTCCCTCCCTGTCTCCACATCTTCCCTCCCTGTCTCCACATCTTCCCTTTGTGTCTCCACATCTTCCCTCTGTCTCCACATCTTCCCTTTGTGTCTCCACATCTTCTCTCTGTGTCTCCACATCTTCCCTCTGTCTCCACATCTTCCCTCCCTGTCTCCACATCTTCCCTCCCTGTCTCCACATCTTCCCTCTGTGTCTCCACATCTTCCCTCCCTGTCTCCACATCTTCCCTCTGTCTCCACATCGTCCCTCCCTGTCTCCACATCTTCCCTCTGTGTCTCCACATCTTCCCTCTGTCTCCACATCTTCTCGCTGTGTCTCCACATCTTCCCTCTGTCTCCACATCGTCCCTCCCTGTCTCCACATCTTCCCTCCCTGTCTCCACATCTTCCCTCTGTGTCTCCACATCTTCCCTCTGTGTCTCCACATCTTCCATCCGTGTCTCCACATCTTCCCTCTGTGTCTCCACATCTTCCCTCTCTGTGTCCACATCTTCCCTCTCTGTGTCCACATCTTCCCTCTCTGTGTCCACATCTTCCCTCCTTGTCTCCACATCTTCTTTCCCTGTCTCCACATCTTGTGTCTCCACATCTTCCATTTCTGCCTCCACATCTTCCCTCTGTCTCCACATCTTGTGTCTCCACATCTTCCATTTCTGCCTCCACATCTTCCCTCTGTCTCCTCATCTTCTTTCCCTGTCTCCACATCTTCCCTCCCTGTCTCCACATCTTCCCTCCTTGTCTCCACATCTTCTTTCCCTGTCTCCACATCTTGTTTCTCCACATCTTCCATTTCTGCCTCCACATCTTCCCTCCCTGTGTCCACATCTTCTCTCTGTGTCTCCACATCTTCCCTCCCTGTGTCCACATCTTCCCTCCCTGTCTCCACATCTTCCCTCTATGTCTCCACATCTTTCTTCCCTATCTCCACATCTTCCCTCTGTGTCTCCACATCTTCCCTCTTTATCTCCTCATCTTCTCTCTGTGTCTCCACATCTTCCCTCTGTGTCTCCACATCTTCCCTCCCTGTCTCCACATCTTCTTTCCCTGTCTCCACATCTTCCCTCTATGTCTCCACATCTTCCCTCCCTGTCTCCACATCTTCCCTCTTTGTCTCCACATCTTCTCTCTGTGTCTCCACATCTTCCCTCTGTGTCTCCACATCTTCCCTCCCTGTCTCCACATCTTCCCTCCCTGTCTCCACATCTTCCCTCTCTGTGTCTCCACATCTTCCCTACCTGTCTCCACATCTTCCCTCTGTCTCCACATCTTCCCTCTCTGTCTCCACATCTTCCCTCCCTGTCTCCACATCTTCCCTCCCTGTCTCCACATCTTCCCTACCTGTCTCCACATCTTCTCTCTGTCTCCACATCTTCCCTCTCTGTCTCCACATCTTCCCTCTCTGTCTCCACATCTTCCCTCTCTGTCTCCACATCTTCCCTACCTGTCTCCACATCTTCTCTCTGTCTCCACATCTTCCCTCTCTGTGTCCACATCTTCCCTCTGTGTCTCCACATCTTCCCTCTGTCTCCACATCTTCCCTCTCTGTGTCCACATCTTCCCTCTGTGTCCCCACATCTTCTCTCTGTCTCCACATCTTCCCTCTCTGTGTCCACATCTTCCCTCTGTGTCTCCACATCTTCCCTGTCTGTGTCCACATCTTCCCTCTGTGTCTCCACATCTTCCCTCTCTGTCTCCACATCTTCTTTCCCTGTCTCCACATCTTCCCTCCCTGTCTCCACATCTTCCCTCTTTGTCTCCACATCTTCTCTCTGTGTCTCCACACTTTCCCTCTGTGTCTCCACATCTTCCCTCCCTGTCTCCACATCTTCCCTACCTGTCTCCACATCTTCCCTCCCTGTCTCCACATCTTCCCTCCCTGTCTCCAAATCTTCCCTCTGTGTCTCCACATCTTCCCTACCTGTCTCCACATCTTCCCTCTGTCTCCACATCTTCCCTCTCTGTCTCCACATCTTCCCTACCTGTCTCCACATCTTCCCTCCCTGTCTCCACATCTTCCCTACCTGTCTCCACATCTTCCCTACCTGTCTCCACATCTTCTCTCTGTCTCCACATCTTCCCTCTCTGTCTCCACATCTTCCCTACCTGTCTCCACATCTTCTCTCTGTCTCCACATCTTCCCTCTCTGTGTCCACATCTTCCCTCTGTGTCTCCACATCTTCTCTCTGTCTCCACATCTTCCCTCTCTGTGTCCACATCTTCCCTCTGTGTCTCCACATCTTCCCTGTCTGTCTCCACATCTTCCCTGTCTGTGTCCACATCTTCCCTGTGTGTCTCCACATCTTCCCTCTCTGTGTCCACATCTTCCCTCTGTGTCTCCACATCTTCCCTGTCTGTGTCCACATCTTCCCTCTCTGTCTCCACATCTTCCCTGTCTGTCTGCACATCTCCCCTCTGTGTCTCCACATCTTCCCTCTCTGTGTCCACATCTTCCCTGTCTGTCTCCACATCTTCCCTCTCTGTCTCCACATCTTCCCTCTCTGTGTCCACATCTTCTCTCTCTGTGTCTCCACATCTCCCCTCTCTGTCTCCACATCTTCCCTCTCTGTGTCCACATCTTCCCTCTCTGTGTCCACATCTTCTCTCTGTGTCTCCACATCTTCCCTCTGTCTCCACATCTTCCCTGTCTGTGTCCACATCTTCCCTCTGTGTCTCCACATCTTCCCTCTCTGTGTCCACATCTTCTCTCTCTGTGTCTCCCCATCTTCCCTCTCTGTCTCCACATCTTCCCTCTCTGTGTCCACATCTTCCCTCTGTGTCTCCACATCTTCTCTCTGTGTCTCCACGTCTTCCCTCTGTGTCTCCACATCTTCCCTCTGTGTCTCCACGTCTTCCCTCTCTGGATCTCAGCAGTTGTTCATTTATGGCAGAAATATTTTTGTGTGTGTGTGTGTGTGTGTGTCTGTGTGTGTGTGTGTGTGTGTGTGTGTGTGTGTGTGTGTGTGTGTGTGTGTGTGTGTGTGTGTGTGTGTGTGTGTGTGTGTATCAGTGTCTGTTTGTTTACGTGTGCATTTGTGCGTGCATTAATGAACTGTTCCTACGTTTGTGCCCCAAAAGCCGACCGCACTCTTCCCAAGCGGCTGGTGAGTAAGTCTCCCGGCAGACAGACGTTTTTTAAAGGCACATCTGCTCCTTCACCATGTTGTGCTTCGTCTGGACAGGAATGCGTCTGTGGCTTGGACACAATTGAGGTCAGGCCCGACTTGTCGAGTAAGAAAACATGTTGGGAGACAGAGAGTCAGGCTGGGGTAATCCACACTCACCGGGCACATTCCTCGCCACCAGTCGGGGATTCCTCTGGTCGCATTTTTCACATTTCATAATTTAAAAGATAAATTGCACATCCTTCCCTGGCTGCTGCTGTGCTTCTGTTGACCATTTACATTCACATCATATTAACATGATTAACAGAGCTGTGCACACAACCCCATGAAGCTGTTCACATTTATGATGATGAATAGAGCCCCATTTTAAAACAACATCACTTTGTTTATCAGATCCATCAGTCTCTGGATGTGTGTGAATACTGTACTGCGTACTGACAGTATTACACACTGTTTAGTACTTACTGTCCATTAAAACATGCTTAGCATGCATCACAGATCTATTATATTATCCTCAGTCAACCAGCGAAAGTGAGGGCAAGTGGATACAGCTCGTACAACCTATGTCTCCATGGTAAAAACTTTTATCTCCATGGTAACAACATGTGTCTCCATGGTAACAACCTAAATCTCCATGGTAACTATCTATATCTCTATATCTCCATGGTAACAATCTATTTCTCCATGGTAACCACCCATAGATGCCATTTCCTTCTGGAATAGTGTCCAGTATATATTATTCATATTAGATATTTTGGTATAAAAGTATATTTCTATTATAAAGTTATTCTCCATACTACAAACAATTTAAAGTAGTATACTAAACGTATACTAAATAGTATGTACTACAGCTATAGTATGGGTATCCAGACACAGCCTATGTGCTCCTTTTCAGGCCATGCTGTCATTTACTTTCCATTAAGAAATGCAGTTACGTTGATCTGATGGTCTTAATGTTGATTGAGTTATGATTTTCATTTATCCATTTCATCTTAAGGAGCACACTTTGGCTCAGGAGGCTAAAACGGCACGATGCCGTCATAAATCGTGTACCGTGCTAACACAACAGAAAAACATACACTGAAAATATTCTCCTGACAGGTTCGGCTGCAGGTCACATCTCAGTCGATATTTATAGACTCATCAGGTATCACAGATGAGTATAATCAAAAACAGAAAGTCAGACATCTCATCATGTTGTTGACTTTGGAGAATTCTTTCTAAGCGTGACCTCAATTCAGACTGTGGCCAACACGTGTCCAAATAAACCGCCCGGTAACTCAGCTAATTGCACTGATAATATTGCTGTAGTTGAAATAAGAAATGAAGTATGAAATAACTGATAATGATTTTGATATTCGGAGGGTAATTAGGTCAGGGTTTTTTACCGGACCTATGTTCTACCTGCAGGGTTGGAGGGCTTTGTAGTAATGATAAGAATACTTCTGGTGAACTTTTCGTTTCTTTACACAGAAATCAATGGCAAAAGTCACTTTCAGATACAGGACAGATATTTACCTGGCTGGATCAGACCACTGGTGTGAATGTAAAGGTACTGGCGATTAGTCTCTCTGTACGGTTAAAATCCACAATTTAAAACACTCTAGTAATAGAGACAGTGGGCGCTGCTGGTAAAATACATTTCTCTTCATTGTTTGGTTGTCTTGAAGCCACATGGCGGGTCAGCAGGCACTCTGCTTCATCTGCTTCTGCAGAAACCTCATCACATTCCCCCCCTCAATTATTGATAGTCTGCCGTCATGAGGTAAGACTTATTGTGACTGGCTGGCTGGAAGGATGGATGGATGGCTGGATGATGGATGGCTGGCTGACTGGCTGGATAGATGGATGGATGGATAGATGGATGGATCGCTGGCTGAATGGATGGATGGATGGATGGCTGGCTGGATTGATGGATGGTTGGCTGACTGCATGGATGGATGGATGGATGGATGGCTGGCTGGATAGATGGATGGCTGGCTGGATGGATGGATGGATGGCTGGCTGGCTGACTGGATGGATAGATGGATGGCTGGCTGGATAGATGGATGGCTGACTGGCTGGATGGATGGATGGATGGATAGATGGATGGATGGATGGCTGACTGGCTGGCTGGCTGAATGGATGGATAGATGGATGGCTGGCTGACTGGCTGGATGGATGGATGGATGGCTGGATTGATGGATGGCTGGTTGGCTGACTGGATGGATGGCTGGCTGGATGGATAGATGGATGGCTGGCTGGCTGACTGGATGGATTGATGGGTGGCTGGCTGGATAGATGGATGGATGGATGGCTGACTGGCTGGATGGATGGATGGATGGCTGAATGGATGGATAGATGGATGGCTGGCTGGCTGAATGGATGGATGGATGGATGGAGCTTCTAGTATCTTTGCTAGGAACTGTGTATAGTTGGTATAGCTGTGGCCGTGCGATGCAGACGGGCGGGTGTATACGTTCAGCAGATGTATATGAGGCAGTGTGAACAGGCACTGGGCATATCTATCCTGATTGTTTCTGTGATTGATTGGTCCTGTCTGAACCCCACCCTCCAACGCTTCAGACAGACCAAACAAACACTACAAGTGTTTTTTGTTTTTTGTTCTTTGTGTATGTGTATGTGTGTGTGTGTGTGTGTGTGTGTGTGTGTGTGTGTGTGTGTGTGTGTGTGTGTGTGTGTGTGTGTGTGTGTGTGTGTGTGTGTTAGTGTAGCACTTCCTTGTTGGCCTCCCTGGCCGTTGTAACTGTTTGCCTGAGCTGCAGGATGGATGTTATAACTTATCTAACGCCCGGCTGAGCGCTTTGTCTGCAGGTTGGGGGGAAATTCTGGCTGGACGTGGAGAGTTACATAACAGGACCACGGGAGGATTAAGGATGGGAATGACCGTAGGCAGGCTGGGTCAGAACAGGGCCAGAGCCTCTAAACAGGCCGGGGCCATCGCGTGCAGATCTGGGCTCTTAACCCAGCGGGGAGCTGGAGGTTAATACATAAATGCATGGCGACGCTGCTCTCATCCAAACAGTCCTGTGTTCCTCCTGCACTCTGTGTATGTGTGCAGTTTAGACAGACTGATTTGTGTTTAGCTCGCTGTAATTCTCTATGACAACACTGGAAACACATTCTGTATTTTGTGTGTCCTTTGCACATCCAGATGGACACGTTCATGTCAGGATGATCAGTACTGGAAAGAGATGCTAATGCATCATGTGCTTTTAAATCCGTTAGCCTTAAATATACACAGTAGAAGTTCACCGCACTTAATAAGAAGGACTTTGGACTTCTTCTACTTGGGATGCACAGGACAGACTGTCTGTTCTGAATTTTACCTTCATAATGAAGTCCTTTTAGTAAGACAGGGAATGGGAACTTGACTCAGCGTACAGAGGATGAAACCACCTGTACATAGAGCAACCATGAAACCCCTACCGTTTTTTGTTTTGCCTCCCACAATGCACTTCAAAGTGTCTGGACTGAACTTGTTGGGTCAGGTTGGCTAACATAAACACCATGATTGATCCCCCCACATGCACCCACCCTCCCACCCCTCCACACATACACACCCTCACCCCCCGTGTGTTCGTATGCCATGACAGGTCGTGTCTTTGCACGTTGCGATGCGCCAAACTGACACTGGGCTTATTGTGTCCACGTGAGTGTATAAATTTTACTTTGTGTGTGTGTGTGTGTGTGTGTGTGTGGTAAGGGTTTGTTGGGTGGTGGTGAAGCAGACTTTACACGCTGTCTGAGTGAGAAGAATGTTTTGGGGGGAAACAAGGTTGGTTTGATATGAATGCAACAAGTCTTTGCTCAAATTATCGCTCTGTGCCGTCTCCTTGATCTGAAAATGAAAAGGATCTCTCTCTCACTCTGTGTGCATGCACACGCGCTCTCACGGGCGAGTGTTTGTACATGTATCATCACTGTGTTTCTTGGTGCAGCAGCTTATATTTGCTGGGAACAGTGGCACCAGTGTGAGCTTTGTGCATTTGTGTGCATGGATGGAAAGATGGAGAGATTGTAGAGATGGGTAAATTGGAGAGATGGAGGAGTAGTTGTAGGGTGGTTTGGCCCACATTCAGCATGGCGCCATCCATGTGTGTTTGTATATGTGTGTGTTTCACACAGGGTGATGTGATGCGTCTAGTGCAGTAGTGCAGTAGTTAGAGGAAAGATGCATGCTTGCATACCGCCTGCTTTTCTAACCTGTCGCTTACAGCTTGCTGCCGCTGGCTAGCCCTTGTGGTGAACAAGGAAACAGCCCAGTGCTAAAGCTTTCCCCCCGCCAGTACATAGACTGTCCTTCGCCAAGACCCCTGCCAGGCCTCCACGTGGCCACACATGGTAACTGGGCGCCTCGCAGCCTCAGGCAGACTTGGTAGGGGATGTCGGAGCTGCAATGGTCCCCAGAGGCTGTTCATGGCCAATCACTGCCTTGTGGAATGTCTGTTGAGACAAAGACCGGGGGAGCACACCCCGAGAGAAAAGCAACGTGTTTGGCTGCACACATTAGGCAGTTCCTCGACACTCTAGATTTTCTGGCAGCCTCCTGCAGTCATGATGGGTAACTGGTCGTCCTGGGTATAAACCCTTGCCACCAGAACCAACCTGTCATGGCAACGACAGTGCTACTGAGGACTGCGCAACCCCTGTGGCACTCTAAAAACCTCCTCGTGTATGTCGCCACCTCTGACCATGGTGTTCAATATCTGGCCTTATAACTGGTTGAAGTCTGGTGGCGTTGATGTGTCTGGCAATGGGAGCAGGGTAGAATTGGCCTGGGAGCTCCTAGTCAGAGCCTTGCACGTCAGCGGTACAGGGTGTATGGTCGCTAGCAGCTGGGATTGAGTGGCAGCTGCTTTTGACAGACCCCTTTGTGACTGAACAGCCCTATTTAGTGACCACACTGCTCACCCCAATTGGGGAGGGGCCTAGAAAAGGTGGTCTAAAAATTGTCCACTCAACCAACCTCCTGGGTAGGTTACCACGCCTACCGGGAATTCCATCCTGCAGTAAAAACAAGAAAATGATCCCATTCAAATTGGTAACATTAAATGTTAGGACTCTCCTTGATAATGATGGCAACAGACCACATCGAAGGATCATGCTGATTCCCGAGGAACTGAGATGCTACAAGGTGGACATCGCTGCTCTGAGTGAAACCAGGCTCCTGGGTGAAGGCTCTTTGAGAGAGGAAGGAGGAGGGTACACCTTTTTCTGGAGAGGCTTTCTCCTTGGCAAACAACATCAGCATGGTGTTGGACTGGCAGTCAAGAACAGCATTCTACCCAGCCTCACTGAAACATCCACCAGACTAAGTGAGAAGCTAATGACCCCCTATTTCCCCCTAAGACATGCTATGCCACTCTGTTAAGTGCATATATGCCAACACTACCATCTGACAATGGTGTGAAGGACAGCTTCTATCAGCAACTAGATGAGGCCCTTCGTTGTATCCTAAAAAAGGACAAGATCCTTCTTCTGGGAGACTTTAATGCTAGGGTAGGAAAGAACAATGGTGTATGGAGTGGAGTACTGGGTAGGCATGGGGTTGGTCAAGTTTATGCAAATGGTATGAGGCTGCTAACATTGTGCAGAGCATGACCTCACCATTGCGAACACACTGTTTCAGCAGAAGACCAAATACAAAACATCCTGGCTGCACTCACAATCTAACCACTGGCACCTGATTGACTATATCATAACAAGTCGTACTAACACTAGCGATGCCTTGCTGACCCGAGCCATGAGAGGTGCAGAATACTGGATGGATCACTGCCTGATCATGACCAAGCTCCGCATCAAAGTGTGCCCCCCACAGCATCTCAAGAAGCCCATAAAAATCAACTGAACTGTGCTAAATTGGCTCTGTAGGCACTATGGCACTAGAGTTTGAGGCCATTCTGAGTGCTTTCGGCAGCAGTGGCAAACAGCACACAAGGAGGTACAAACAACCTTGTGCACTATGAGAAATACATGGTGGAGGAACAAAGCTCACGAGATTCAATCATATGCTGACAGAAATCATATGCACAACTTCTATAATTCTGTAAAGACCATATACGGCCCTAGGAACTGCTCTATCACACCCTAAAATCAGCGGATGGACTGACAACCCTGAAAGACCAAAAGCAGATCCTGACAAGGTGGGCTGAACATTTTGAAGCCCTAATTCACGAGCACCCACCAACCGGCCAATCCATCCTGGAACAGCTGCCAACCAACCAACCAACTTTTCAAGAAGTACTTGTAGCCATCAACTCCCTTGAGAACAATAAGTCCCCTGGCAGTGATGGTATCTCAACAGAGCTCCTAAAACAAGGAAGATACTTTTGCACCTGAATGATCTATCAGTACATCCTGCAGGTCTGGGATCAGGAGAGTGTCCCTCAACAATGGAGGGATGCTACAATTGTCACACTGTACAAAAACAGGGGTGACAAGTCCATCTGTGGCAACAGTCATGGCACATCCCTACTAGCTGTTGCAGGCAAGGTCCTAGCAAAGGTCATCCTATACAGGACGGTGATGCACTTGACAGAACATCTCCTGCAAGAGTCACAGTGTGGTTTCAGGAAGAACAGGACAACTGTGGATATGATTTTCACAGTAAGATTGCTACAAGAAAAGTGCCGTGAACTATATCAGGACCTCTTCAAAGCTTTTGACACTATGAATCGAGAGCTATTTTGGAAAATCCTGAGAAGTCTGTGAATGTTCTCATTCATCCAGGTCATGGTTATCCAAAGTAGTTGAATCAAGTGCAACTGGACTTGGTATATATCCATGAAGATGTTTCGTCTCTCATCCAAGAGGCTTCCTCAGTTCCTGAGGCTTCCTCAGTCTCTCATGAACTGAGGAAGCCTCTTGGATGAGAGGCGAAACGTCTTCACGGATATATTCCAAGTCCAGTTGCACTTGATTCAACTCCTTTGGAAAATTCTGAGAGGGTTTGGCTGTCCAAGCAAATTTGTGAACATTCTATCACTGTTCCATGATGGGATGGTGGTACGGGTGGCCATTGGAGGACAGGAATCGGCGCCTTTTAATGTATGCACTGGGGTGAGGCAGGGGTGTGTGCTGGCACCGGTACTCTTCAACATTTACCTCCTATGTGTCACAAAACTTTTTCATAAAGATTTGGAAGACAGTAGTGGGATCACAATAGACTTTAGGCTAGATGGAAACCTCTTCAACATCCGAAGGTTCCAGGCAACCACCAAGTTGTCTGTAGTGCAGATCATTGAGCTGTAGTACGCTGATAACTGCACTCTTGTAGCTTACACACCAGTAGACCTGCAAACCATCCCTGTCACAGTTGTGAATGCCTACAGCAGGCTGGGTCTATCAGTCAACACCACCGAGACTGAGATGTTATGCCAGTGGAGATTCCGCCCCCCACCCACTATGCTTGTCTTCACTATAGAACACCAGCCATTCTCAATTGCTCCATCTTTCAAATACCTGGGCAGCATCACTTCTGAGGGCTGCAACACTGATCACGAAACTCATAATAGAATCAAACAAGCCTCTGTAGCCTTCGGCAAACTCCATGTAAGGTCTTCCAAAACAAACACCTCCACCTGCACACCAAAATTGCCATTTATAAAGCTGTCTGCATCACAACTCTCCTATACAACTGTGAAGCCTGGGTCACAAAGGGCCGCCATCTAAGGTTGCTGGAGAAGTTCCACATCAGTAATCAGGACTCAGGATCACTTTCTTTGTCATTTCATTTCATATACGCAAGCACATGAAATGAAATGACATATCGTTTCCCCCAGCCCACAACAATGCAACACAAAGACAAAAACACACAACCAAAAACTACAAGAACTACAAGAACACATATATTCGAATTAACACATACAGTGCATCCGGAAAGTATTCACACCCCTTCACTTTCCCCACATTTTGATATGTTACAGCCTTATTCCAAAATGGATTAAATTCCTTTTTTTCTCATCAATCTACATACAATACTCCATAATGACAAAGTGAAAAAGGTTTTGTAGAAATGTATTAAAAATAAAAAACAGAAATATTGCATGTACATAAGTATTCACACCCTTTACTATGACACTCAAAACTGAGCTCAGGTTCATCCTGTTTCCACTGATCATCCTTGAGATGTTTCTACATCTTGATTGGAGTCCACCTGTAGTAAATTCAATGGATTGGACATGATTTGGAAAGGCACATACCTGTCTATATAAGGTCCAACTGTTGACAGTGCATGGCAGAGCAGAAACCAAGCCATGAAGTCAAAGGAATTGTCTGTGGACCTCCGAGACAGGATTGTATCGAGGCACAGATTTGGGGAAGGGTACAAAAAAACTTCTACAGCTTTGAAGGTCCCAAAGAGCACAGTGGTCTCCATCATTCGTAAATGGAAGAAGTTTGGATCCACCAGGACTCTTCCTAGAGCTGGCCGCCCAGCCAAACTGAGCAATCGGGGGGAAAGGGCCTTGGTCGGGGCGGTGACCAAGAACCCGATGGTCACTCTGACAGAGCTCCAGCGTTCCTCTGTGGAGATGGGAGAACCTTCCAGAAGGACAACCATCTCTGCAGCACTCCACCAATCAGGCCTTTATGGTAGAGTGGCCAGATGGAAGCCTCTGCTCAGTAAAAGGCACATGACAGCCCACTCGGAGCTTGCCAGAAAGCACCTAAAGGACTCTCAGACCATGAGAAACAAGATTCTCTGGTCTGATGAAACCACGATTGAACTGTTTGGCCTGAATGCCAAACGTCACGTCTGGAGGAAACCAGGCACCTCTCATCACCTTGCTAATACCATCCCTACAGTGAAGCATGGTGGTGGCAGCATCATGCTGTGGGGATGTTTTTCAGCGGCAGGAACTGGGAGACTAGTCAGGATCGAGGGAAAGATGAATGGAGCAAAGTACAGAGAGATCCTTGATGAAAACCTGCTCCAGAGCACTCAGGACCTCAGACTGGGGCGAAGGTTTACCTTTCAACACGACAACGACCCTAAGCACACAGCCAAGACAACAAAGGAGTGGCTTCGGGACAAGTCTGTGAACGTCCTTGAGTGGCCCAGCCAGAGCCCAGACTTGAACCCCATTGAACATCTCTGGAAAGACCTGAAAATAGCTGTGCAGCGACGCTCCCCATCTAACCTTACAGAGTTCGAGAGGATCTGCAGAGAAGAATGGGAGAAATACCCCAAATATAGGTGTGCCAAGCTTGTAGCTTCATACCCAAGTAGACTTGAGGCTGTAATCGCTGCCAAGGGTGCCTCAACCAAGTACTGAGTAAAGGGCGTGAATACTTATGTACATGCAATATTTCAGTTTTTTTATTTTTAATAAATTTGCAAAAATTTCTACAAAACCTTTTTCGCTTTGTCATTATGGGGTATTGTGTGTAGATTGATGAGGGGGAAAAATGGAATTTAATCCATTTTGGAATAAGGCTGTAACATAACAAAATGTGGGGAAAGTGAAGGGGTGTGAATACTTTCCGGATGCCCTGTATATCCAAACTAACACATTTATCCAAACTAAGCAAAAAAATCACTCAGGGAGAACGAACGCCAGCCAGGATGACTGTTGGAACTGCCAGTCTGCATGGGCTAGCAGTTATCTTAACACGCCCTGCTTCCATGTCCTGTCAGACTGCCTTCGGTGTTAACTCTTCGGGTGCAGCTCCAGGCAGGGCTGTGGTCCCTGGGCCCACAGGACGCAGTAAACCAAGCTCCCCAGCCGATCCAGCACCAGCTCGCCCAGCCATCAAATGAAGCCAAATTTAGACGAAGACATGGACAAAGACACTGTATGGACGGTACTGGGTGAGAACGTGAATTCGCGCCAGCATCTTCATCTTAAGGTGTGACCGTGTTCCTCATGCTGAGATTCTTGCTAGAACAAATTGCAAGAGCATAGAAGCCACAGTCACTGAACACCAACTGCGCTGGCTTGGGCATGTCATCAGGATGCCTCAAGAACACCTGCCATGTTAAGTCCTGTATGGACAGCTTCATCTGAGCCGCTGGTGGTCAGAAGAAGCGATAAAAAGACCAGCTAAAAACATTGCTGAAGAAGTGTTGTATCAACCCCTTGAGACTGGAGCAAGCTGTCATCAACCATTCCAACTGGTGGGAGATCTGCCACAGAGGTATGGAACAGCTGGAAATGGAGAGGAATGTGAAAAAACAACAGGAAAGACTAAGGAGACACACAACCATGCCTGCCCCCACAAACTCACACTTCATATGCCCAACGTGCAATAACACTTGTAGATCAAGAACTGGGCTCTACAGTCATCAAAGAACACACCGTTAATGAGGAGGGACGCCATCATCGGACTCGATGGACTACCAGCAAACGTGTGCGTGTGTGTGTGCATGTGTATGTGTGTGTGTGCGTGTGCGTGCACGTGTTTGTACTTGTATCATCACTGTTTCTTGGTGCAGCAGCTTATATTTTCTGGGAACAGTGGCACCAGTGTGAGCTTTGTGCATTTGTGCGCATGGATGGAAAGAGATTGGTGAATTGGAGAGATGGAGGAGTAGTTGTAAGGTGGTTTGGCTCACATTCAGCATGTCGCCCTCCGC
>NC_079231.1:1872274-2002274 GCF_029633865.1 Lampris incognitus | reverse complement strand
AACTGGTCATGAGCTGTGAGTTATTCTGGTTTGTGCTTGTCCCACTGCATGTGAACTGGATGTGGACAGTAACCTCCTCTGTAATCTCTTTGGTTTTTGTCTTGTGCACATGTGCTTGTGTTTTTACTGATGAGTAAAAGACAGAGAGAGACTTTATCGATATGTGTGTGTGTGTGTGTGTGTGTGTGTGTGTGTGTGTGTGTGTGTGTGTGTGTGCGCGCGTGTGTGCGTGTGTGTGTGTGTGTGTGTGTGTGCTGATTACAAGGACTTGCATGACGACATGGTGCTATTTTTGTGCAGACAGGACTGCAAGCTCTGTGTTTCATGCGACCTCTGTGCACATCTGCTGACATGCTGCACACGGCTGCCAGGCAGGAGGACACACAGCAACACAAACTGTCACGAGACTGCAGCCTGACTGACGAACATCTATTCACTCATTCTTTATCTCTCCCCCCTCTCCCCCTCCTCCCCTTCATCTTGTTCAGGGAAAAACTGGCTGTGGCTCGCCTGCAGAGGGAAGTCACACGGACTAAGAGCGAAGGAACGATGGTAAAGTTTAACAGAACCCTGTCCCATCACACACACAAGGTCTTCACTTTTTGGATAAACACACACACACACACACACACACACACACACGTGTGTACATGCTTTGCCTATTGTATGTTCACAAAAATAGGCTTTTTTTTACATGAAGATAGACACACACAGACACACACAGACACACTGTGGATTTGTGCCAAGGCGTTTGGCCCACCAACATCTTGTGTTGTTTTCAACCTCTTCATCAGCTAAGTGAGAACAGTAACATACAGAGTGACTCTCTCAGCTCAACACAGCCCGTCCTTCATCCTGCCATTCATTTTCACATCTCAGCCCGTTTCCACACACACATGTGGTCCAAGCTCAGGTTGTGTATCGTCACAGAGTGGAACCGCTGTCTCGTTTTGTGGTGTTGTTTTATGTGCAGGTCTTATGTAAAAGAGAGTTGTGTAACCACGCCAGAGAGCTCAGGAGGTCTGTGTGTGGATGGCAAAGCTAATGCATTACTCTGTGTGTGTGTGTGTGTGTTTGCCAGAAAGTGAAAATGTTGTCTGGATGATGTGACAGGGTTCATCTGACTGGAGCCCTTGAGCCAGGCTTTGTCTTTGGTGGCAGCCGTTTGACAGTTGCGGCACATCAGGCTCAGTGCTCTCATACAGTTTGTTCTCTGTTGATCCCAGAAGGAAAACCCGCTGACGTAGGTTCCTCATACATGACCGAGATGAAACCTCAGTTCTGCCCTGCAGCTTTTAATGGTTCAAATCCCAACACACATTTTGTCTTGTTCAGCCCGCGTGCCATGAAGCCTGGAGAGGAAATCTAATGTCTTCCCCAGCACATGTCACCATGTTATTATTTGCACTCGCTTCCTGCTTGTTCCTACAGATGCACCGCTGTATAGAAAAGAGCAGATGGAGCAGATTACCACGTCTAGAAGACGTTGGTGGCAGTGATCCCACCCAGCAGCACATCTGACCACTGTTATGACCACTGTTATGACCACTGTTATGACCACTGTGACACAACAAAAGATTGTAAGGCTCAGTACAGATTATTGTTGTGTGCTGACAGCAGAAGAATGAGCTTGTTGTTTTTTCACATTTTGTGCACTCGGTCATGTTGAGCGAGTTGTGTGGTGAGTTGAGGAGGGACACAGGAGAATGAGGAGTGACTCAGGACAATGAGGAGTGACTCAGGAGAATGAGGAGGGACACAGGAGAATGAGGAGTGACTCAGGAGAATGAGGAGGGACACAGGAGAATGAGGAGTGACTCAGGACAATGAGGAGTGACTCAGGAGAATGAGGAGTGACACAGGAGAATGAGGAGTGAAACATGAGGATGAGGAGGGACACAGGAGAATGAGGAGTGACTTGGGAGAATGAGGAGGGACACAAGAGAATGAGGAGTTACGCAAGAGAATGTGGGTCCCCTCTAAGGCTGGTTCTACTGGTGCTACACCAGTGGAACCAGCATAAGAGGGAGGAAGTCCCTCCTTCTCCCTCTCATCCTGGTTCTACTGGTGATCTACTGGTTCTACTGGTGTGTCCACCACATCTCTGCGCCTCCGCTAAAGCTGCCATATCATCCTTCTGTCCTGTCTGACCTCAGAGGAATCCAGAGAAACACATCAGCCTGGAGAGAGAGAGAGAATGTGCCCATCCAGTTCATGTGAGAGAGGTATGAGTTATCTGTGCTAGACAGGAGGGATGAGGGGGATACCTCTAAGCTCCATTTGAAATTGGGATTATCCCTGCCGGAGTCCCCTTGCAGCTCTCTCTCTCTCTCTCTCTCTCTCTCTCTCTCTCTCTCTCTCTCTCTCTCTCTCCCTCTCTCTCGGGCATTCCTGGCCACAGCTCTTTAATAGAAATCAAACGAGGTGTCTGCATCAAAGAGATACTTTCTAGTGTTAACTGCTCACCAGCCACACACACACACACGACACAAGCCCACCCACTTTCCCACCCCCCATTTCCGTCCCACCACAGGACCAGTGGAGGGAGAGCGGTGTGGACGATGTGTCCTCCACAACGCAGCTCTGTGATTGGCTCATTGTTTGTTAACGAGGTTGTTGTGCAGGAGACTTGACAGTTGTGCAGGAGACTTGACGGTTGTGCAGGAGACTTGAAGGTTGTGCAGGAGACTTGACGGTTGTGCAGGAGACTTGACGGTTGTGCAGGAGACTTGAAGGTTGTGCAGGAGACTTGAAGGTTGTGCAGGAGACTTGATGGTTGTGCAGGAGACTTGATGGTTGTGCAGGAGACTTGACGGTTGTGCAGGAGACTTGACAGTTGTGCAGGTGAGTTGACTGTTGTGCAAGAAGCCACTGCAGTCTGGCTGCTGGACTGGTTGTACAGTGGCTGGTGTAAATGGGAGGCATTAACAACACTGCTGACGGAGGAGTGTGTGTGTTTTAATTGGACCTCCTGTGGTGAACCGGCAGGATGAGTGCCAGGCCTGAAGTACAAGAGTCTTTTGTTATGGATCGTTTGGGGGAACCGCCTGAAACTTTTTAAAATAATTGGCTGGCCAGCCGGTGTTCAGGATGAAGTCCTGAACAGTGTTGAAGCTGGTTCACGTTGTTGCTGTTCAGGCCACACATGATGTGTTCATGGCGTTTCTGAAGTGATGTGATGAGCGGCAGGTATTGATGGAGAGCAGGCCTTCATCCAGTCTGTCAGCATTTTCTCTTCTCATTTCACAGCTGGAAGTGAGGCTGAAGTCAGTTTTGTCTGACTGGATGCTGATTTCCTGCCTGAAAGAAGGGAAATGAAGAACAAAAAAAAACACAAAAAAAAAACCCAAAACAAGAAGTGGACAGCGGCTGGTTGTCTGTTAAAAAGCCTTTTAGACTCGCTGGGTGACATGAAAATAAACCGTGGCAGATTGTGAGGAACTGGCTGTAGCCTTCATGGACATGCCACTGTGTCAAAGGTCAAACATTGAAGGCGGCTTTATGCGGCTGTTTCCCCTACGTGCTCAGGTTGAATGGGTTTGATTTGTTCCCGCTTTACTGAGACATAAATGAAAAGCATTGAATTAATTGTCTGTTCATTATCTTCCCTCCCAGCTGTGTGACTGTCCAGAGGATTTAACTATGGTGAATGTTTAATTAATGTAGAAAATATGGTTGTGAAGATGTGATGATATATTTCCTTCTCTATCACAAGTAGCCATCTGAAACACAAAGACGTGCATAGAAAATCACAAAAGAAGTGTTGTGTCATTATAAATGGGTCTCATGGCAGAACATCCCTCAAACACAGTAGAAGTAGTGTAACTACATGCATGTGTTGCTACTTTGTTATGCTGACATCCTGTAATACAACTGAGAGTCCGTTACTGATGAGGTTGTGTGTGTGTGTGTGTGTGTGTGTGTGTGTGTGTGTGTGTGTGTGTGTGTCTGTGTGTGTGTGTGTGTGTGATGGGGGGGGGGGGGGGCGCAAAGGAATGGAGGACCCAGATCCAGACGTAGTAACAGGTGAAACAAAATGTTAACTGGTAGGAAACATGAGGGTATCAGGAACACACTTGACGTGACCGTGGTACAGACATGGTACCATGTTGGTAACATGGTGGTGAAATGGGACAGACATGGTAACATGGTGGTGACATGGTAGAGACATGGTAACATGGTGGAGACATGGTACAGATGTGGTAACATGGTGGTGACATGGTAAAGACATGTTACCATGGTGGTAACATGCTGGTGACATGGTAAGATGTTGGTAACATGGTGGTGAAATGGGACAGACATGGTAACATGGTGGAGACATGGTAACATGCTGGTGACATGGTACAGATGTGGTAAGATGGTGGTGACATGGTACAGATGTAGTAACATGGTGGTAACATGGTAACACGGTGGTGACATGGTAACATGGTGACATGGTACAGATGTAGTAACTTGCTGGTGACATGGTAACGTGGTGGTGACATGGTAACATGGTGGTAACATGGTGAATGGTGACATGGTACAGATGTGGTAACATGCTGGTGACATGGTAACGTGGTGGTAACATGGTGGTGACATGGTGACATGGTACAGATGTGGTAACATGCTGGTGACAGGGTAACATGTTGGTGACATGGTAACGTGGTGGTGACATGGTAACATGGTGGTAACATGGTGGTGACATGGTGACATGGTACAGATGTGGTAACATGCTGGTGACAGGGTAACATGTTGGTGACATGGTAACGTGGTGGTGACATGGTAACATGGTGGTAACATGAAACATGTTGGTGACATGGTAACGTGGTGGTGACATGGTAACATGGTGGTAACATGAAACATGGTGGTGACATGGTACAAATGTGGTACCATGCTGGTGACATAGTAACATGTTGGTAACATGGTGGTGACATGGTGACATGGTAACATGGTGACATGGTACAGATGTGGTAACATGCTGGTGACATGGTAACATGGTGGTGACATGGTAACGTGGTAACATGGTGACATGGTACAGATGTGGTAACATGTTGGTAACATGGTGGTGACATGGTAACATGGTGACATGGTACAGATGTGGTAACATGCTGGTAACATGGTGACATGGTACAGATGTGGTAACATGCTGGTGACATGCTAACGTGGTGGTGACATGGTAACATGGTGGTAACATGGTGTTGACATGGTATAGATGTGGTAACATGCTGGTGACATGGTAACGTGGTGGTGACATGGTACAGATGTGGTAACATGCTGGTGACATGGTAACATGCTGGTGACATGGTAACATGGTGGTAACATGGTAACATGGTGTTGACATGGTAACATGGTGACATGGTACAGATGTGGTAACATGCTGGTGACATGCTAATGTGGTGGTGACATGGTAACATGGTGGTAACATGGTAACATGGTGTTGACATGGTAACATGGTGACATGGTATAGATGTGTTAACATGCTGGTGACATGGTAACGTGGTTGACATGGTACATACATGATAATATGGTACAGACATGGTAGATACATGATGACATGGTACAGACCTGGAACGCTCTGACAACCAACAAACCAAACAGCCAAACTTAAATACACAGGAATAATCAAATGGGTGACAGAGGAAGACTGGACAGGACTCAGGATCAGGATGGTGTTGTCAGAGCAGGACAAGACATGAGACATGGAAACCAGGGCTGGAGTGGCTGGATCCAGGAGAGGCCATGACGGTGTGTGTTGTAATGCCACTAGGGGGCGCCATGAAGTCTGCTGGAAGAATGATGGGTGACGTCACATAGACTCAATGCTGAGAAACTCCTCCGGTGTCACTCTTCAATGCAGAAGAGACAAAACATGTAAAGCCCAAATCCTCATCACAGACCAGATGGAGGAAAGTGACTGGGAGGCCAGCCAGTATGAATCACACCAACAGTGCCCTTTAACAAACTCCTGATGTGATGAGCTGCCATCCCAGTGCTCCCAGTCTTACTGGCCGTGTGCTGAGCCCACGTGACATCAGAGCATTTACACAAGACATCCGGGGATTTCTCTGACACCTTCACGTAGTTTACATAGAATCCTCCATGATGAGGACATCCTGATTAAAACTGACTTCCGGAGACGGATGTCCTGGTTGGATGAGCTCTTTGTTTTAGATCATTACCATGAATCATTAGTTTATAGTTATATTTAGTTTACATTACTATCTATCCGAGCTCCCACCGGAGTATATTTTATATACTCTGGAGGGAGCTCGGAGTAGAGCCGCTGCTCCTTCATGTCGAAAGGAGCCAGTTGAGGTGGTTCGGGCATCTGATTAGGATAACTCCTGGGTGCCTTCCTCTGGAGGTTTCCCGGGCACATCCAACTGGGAGGAGACCCCTGGGTAGACCGAGAACTCGCTGGAGGAACTACATGTCCAATCTGGCCTGGCACCGCCGTGGGATCTGCCAGGAGGAGCTGGAGGGTGTTGCTGGGGAGAGGGACATCTGGAGTGCCCTACTTAGCTTGCTGCCACCACGGCCCGACCCCGGAGAAGCAGCTGATGATGAGATGAGATGAGATGAGAAGATCGTGTGTGTGTGTGTGTGTGTGTGTGTGTATATATATATATACACATACACACACACACACACACACACACACACACACACACACATATATATATATGTGGATAAGTAGACATGTTGGTCCTTGACTAACGGGTCGGACCCTTTAGTCGAGCGGTCAGCGATGTCTCCCGCACTGCGGGAGACACGGGTTCGCATCTCGGTTGTGACGGTTCCCGGGCTGCCCCCCCGAATTCACTACACTGGTGTCAGAAGTGAGATGGTGAGACCGTGAGGTCATCGGAAGCGCGTGTGCCCAGAGGCGTGAGGGAGCTGAAATCCCGAAACAGGGGGTAGTGTAACGTGCACGGATAAGTAGACACGTTGGTCCTTGACTAACAGGTCGGACCCTTAGTCGACTGGTTACGTTGTCGCTTGTGGGGTGGGAGACACGGGTTCGCGTCCCGGCTGTGGCGACGGTCTCCCAGACTGCCCCCTGGAATTCGCTACACACACACACACACATATATATATATATATATATATATATATATATAGCCTTTTTTTCTGAAACCGTCAGTGGTGTTGTGAGTGCTCAACTAACGAGGATTGGAATATCAACACGGATATAGGGAAAAAGATTTTAATACATTGCAGTACAGGCCTGTTTTGTGCGTCTCACTGATCAGCTGCTATATATATCGTTGTTAAAAGAAACACTCAACGGTAGGGAAAGTGCTCAAGAAATAAGGAGCAAAATAATCCAGTGGGTCAGTAAGTTCTTTATGAGACAGTACAAGCCTGTTTCATACCATCAGCATCAGCAGCTGTCAGTGTTGTTTGACAGCTGATGTGCAGTGTGCATTTAGTTTACATTGTACAGACCAGAAGGGTCGATGTGAAAGCCCCCATCACAAAACCCCAAATCAGCCCCCCCCCACTCTGACTCTGTGTGTGTGTGTGTGTGTGTGTGTGTGTGTGTGTGTGTGTGTGTGTGTGTGTGTGTGTGTGTGTGTGTGTGCGTGCGTGCGTGCATGCCAGGCAGCCAAATCCTCCTCCTGTTACACACAGGGGGGCAGCATGTTTTATTTATGAATGGAAGCTGCTTGGTGGGATTGTGTCCCCGATGTTTGGCGTAGCAGATTTCAGCTGCACGTCCTTTGATTAGGCAAAGAGCCCCGACCACCGCTTTTCTCTGTAATGAAGAGATTATGGAGTCAGTAACCCCTCCAGTGTTCCACCACACACACACACACACACACACACACACACACACACACACACACACACACACACACACACACACACACACACACACATACTTCCACTTGGCTTGATAGTATTGAACATGGTCCTTTTTCTTTGTGCAGCACGGCTGCGAGGTGCAGCGGTGTGTAAGTAATTTCGGGTCCCGGGTGGATCATGGTGGGTATCAGGGGGTTTGGATGTTCCAGTAATGCAGCTTGCATGAATAACATTACCGTCTAATGCTGTCCAATTACACACACAGACACGACCTGGGCTGCATGGCACGTGTACAACCACAGCATGAAAATATGATTACTCTGTGTGTGTGTATGTGTGTGTGTGTGTGTGTGTGTGTGTTGGCCCTGTGATGGCCTGGCGGCCTGTCCAGGGTGTCTCCCCACCTGCCGCCCCATTACTGCTGGGATAGGCTCCAGCATCCCCGCGGCCCTGAGAGCAGGATAAGCGGTTCAGATAATGGATGGATGGATGGATGGATGCATTATCAAACAGGAAGTGAAGTGAAAACAGGGCGATCTGTGACAGAGGTCACAGTGGATCCTGAGACAGTCTGTATGTTAGAACACCCACATGGCTCAGTCGATGTGGGGAGATGGCCCCTGTTGCCATGTCAGAGACGACAGACGTCATCCCACTTGATGCTACACTTTTCCACCCGAGACTGCTGTGTTTGCCTTTACCGGTGTTTCAGGCAGTGAAATACTCTCCCCCTACTACCAGACTGCCACCACAAACAACACATTACTGTGTGGAGGGCTGGTGGAGTGTATTGGCTCATCCACACCACAACATCCACACCACAATATCCACACCATCACATCCATACCATAACATCCACACCATCACATCCACACCAGAACATCCACACATGCAAACCATCACATCCACACTATAACATCCACACCATCACATCACATCCACGCTATAACATCCGCACTATAACATCCACACCATCACATCTACACTATAACATCCACACCATCACATCCATGCTATACCATCCGCACTATAACATCCACACAACAACATCCACACCATCACATCCACACAATCACATCCACACCATAACATCCACACCATCACATCCACGCTATAACGTCCACACTACAACATCCACACCATAACATCCACACCATCACATCTACACCATCACGTCACATCCACACTATAACATCCACACCATCACATTCACGCTATAACATCCACGCCACAACATCCACACCATCACATCCACACTATAACATCCACAACGCAACATCCACACTATAACATCCTCACCATCACATCCACACTATAACATCCGCACCATAACATCCACACTATAACATCCATACCATAACATCCTCACTACAATATCCACACAACATCCACACTATAACTTCCACACCATCACATCCATGCTATAACATCCACATCATCACATCCACGCTATAACATCCACACCATCACATCCATACTATAACAGCCACACTATAACATCCACACCATAACATCCACACCACAACATCCACACCATCACATCCACACAATCACATCCACACCATAACATCCACACCATCACATCCACGCTATAACGTCCACACTACAACATCCACACCATAACATCCACACCATCACATCTACACCATCACGTCACATCCACACTATAACATCCACACCATCACATTCACGCTATAACATCCACGCCACAACATCCACACCATCACATCCACACTATAACATCCACAACGCAACATCCACACTATAACATCCTCACCATCACATCCACACTATAACATCCGCACCATAACATCCACACTATAACATCCATACCATAACATCCTCACTACAATATCCACACAACATTCACACTATAACTTCCACACCATCACATCCATACTATAACATCCACATCATCACATCCACGCTATAACATCCACACCATCACATCCACGCTATAACATCCACACCGTCACATCCACACCATCACATCCATACTATAACAGCCACACTATAACATCCACACCATAACATCCACACCACAACATCCAAACGATAACAGCCCTGTAACCTCAGCATGCTTTCTCTATTATTCTTTCTTTTTTTATGAAAATAATATGTTAAATATTGAATATTGAAAAAATGAATAAAGTGATCAAATGAAAACCCCGCAAAACTGAACAATATTCAGGTTCGGTCGACTGGCCTAAACATATTGGCCAACAATAAAAATGAAGTAAAAATGTATTAATTTATTTTAAATTTACTCCAATCATTTAAATGTTGAATAGTTGGGCCAGTTGAACAGGTTTTTTGCAGGTTTTCCATCCATCTCTGTTAAAACTGCTGCAGTGTCCAACAGCAGCAGTCCTCCAGTGCTCTCTGCAGGCCAGTGGGGGAACTACGACAATGACAGCTTGACCTAAAAGGATTATCTCCTCAATCTCTGGTTTAACATCAGCAAATATTCCCACACAAACTTCTCATCGCCTCTTCTCAGTGTTGACTCACAGACAGAACTCTTCCCAGGCTGTTTCTAAAAGAGGCTCTCTTCTCTGCTGCTGGTCTGCTTTTAATTAACATGCCGGCTAACACCACTGTAAATGTCTCAGATGTGAAGCCGAGTAATGTGCTGCTGGACACTTCTGGCCACATAAAGATATGGTGATGTTTGATTTAACACCTCTAACTAAGCCTTGTTAAATTTTTGAAGTTACAGTGTGAACAAAAGCAGCAGAGGGTTTCTACCACAGCAGGACTGTAAATCCTGTGATGTTATTTAGGATGCTGGCTGGCTGTCAGATGACGTATAGCAGTTGGTGGTTTATGACAGAAAACACAATGAGGGCTGCCACTCATTTGGGAAACCAGAACAAAACCAGGCTCCCTTAAAGTCACCGAGGGCCGCCAGAACCATCCCTGCTGGGACTCATGAAGACACGAGGCCCCTTTAATCCAGATTACTCATGGCTGTACAGCAAACTGCTATGCTTTTTATAGCGACTTCCCACCACAACACAGACTCCACTTGCCCTGCTTCCACTGTGAGAATAACCACTCTTTATTTCTAACATGTCTTAGACAATTTTGCATGCCTACGGCAGCATCTTAACACAGTTTATATAGAACATCTTAACAGTTTACATAGAACATCTTAACAGTTTATATAGAACATTTTAACAGTTTATATAGAACATCTTAACACAGTCTATATAGAACTTCTTAACACAGTCTATATAGAACATCTTAACACAGTTTATATAGAACAACTTAACACAGTCTATATAGAACATCTTAACATAGTTTATATAGAACATCTTAACAGTTTACATAGAACATCTTAACACAGTCTGTATAGAACATCTTAACACAGTCTATATAGAACATTTTAACACAGTCTATATAGAACTTCTTAACACAGTTTATATAGAACATCTTAACACAGTTTATATAGAACAACTTAACACAGTCTATATAGAACATCTTAACATAGTTTATATAGAACATCTTAACAGTTTACATAGAACATCTTAACAGTTTATATAGAACATTTTAACAGTTTATATAGAACATCTTAACACAGTCTATATAGAACATCTTAACAGTTTATATAGAACATCTTAACACAGTCTGTATAGAACATCTTAACATAGTTTATATAGAACATCTTAACACAGTTTATATAGAACATCTTAACATAGTCTATGTAGAACATCTTAACACAGTCTATGTAGAACATCTTAACACAGTTTATATAGAACAACTTAACAGTCTATATAGAACATCTTAACATAGTTTATATAGAACATCTTAACAGTTTACATAGAACATCTTAACACAGTTTATATAGAACATCTTAACAGTTTACATAGAACATCTTAACAGTTTATATAGAACTTCTTAACACAGTCTATATAGAACATCTTAACACAGTCTATATAGAACTTCTTAACACAGTCTATATAGAACATCTTAACACAGTTTATATAGAACAACTTAACACAGTCTATATAGAACATCTTAACATAGTTTATATAGAACATCTTAACAGTTTACATAGAACATCTTAACACAGTCTATATAGAACATCTTAACACAGTCTGTATAGAACATCTTAACACAGTCTATATAGAACATTTTAACACAGTCTATATAGAACTTCTTAACACAGTCTATATAGAACATCTTAACACAGTTTATATAGAACAACTTAACACAGTCTATATAGAACATCTTAACATAGTTTATATAGAACATCTTAACAGTTTACATAGAACATCTTAACAGTTTCTATAGAACATCTTAACAGTTTATATAGAACATCTTAACACAGTCTGTATAGAACATCTTAACATAGTTTATATAGAACATCTTAACACAGTTTATATAGAACATCTTAACATAGTCTATGTAGAACATCTTAACACAGTTTATGTAGAACATCCTTAACACAGTTTATATAGAACAACTTAACACAGTCTATATAGAACATCTTAACATAGTTTATATAGAACATCTTAACAGTTTACACAGAACATCTTAACACAGTTTATATAGAACATCTTAACAGTTTACATAGAACATCTTAACAGTTTATATAGAACTTCTTAACACAGTCTATATAGAACATCTTAACAGTTTACATAGAACATCTTAACACAGTCTATATAGAACATCTTAACATAGTTTATATAGAACATCTTAACAGTTTACATAGAACATCTTAACACAGTTTATATAGAACATCTTAACAGTTTATATAGAACTTCTTAACACAGTCTATATAGAACATCTTAACACAGTTTATATAGAACATCTTAACACAGTCTATATAGAACATCTTAACACAGTTTATATAGAACATCTTAACACAGTCTATATAGAACATCTTAACACAGTTTAAATAGAACATCTTAACACAGTCTATATAGAACATCTTAACACAGTTTATATAGAACATCTTAACACTGTCTATATAGAACATCTTAACACAGTTTATATAGAACATCTTAACACAGTCTATGTAGAACATCTTAACATAGTCTATGTAGAACATCTTAACACAGTTTATATAGAACATCTTAACACTGTCTATGTAGAACATCTTAACACAGTCTATGTAGAACATCTTAACAGTCTATGTAGAACATCTTAACACAGTTTATATAGAACATCTTAACATAGTCTATGTAGAACATCTTAACACAGTCTATGTAGAACATCTTAACACAGTTTATATAGAACATCTTAACATAGTCTATGTAGAACATCTTAACACAGTCTATGTAGAACATCTTAACACAGTCTATGTAGAACATCTTAACACAGTTTATATAGAACATCTTAACACAGTCTATGTAGAACATCTTAACATAGTTTATATAGAACATCTTAACACAGTCTATGTAGAACATCTTAACATAGTCTATATAGAACATCTTAACACAGTTTATATAGAACATCTTAACACAGTCTATGTAGAACATCTTAACACAGTCTATGTAGAACATCTTAACACAGTTTATATAGAACATCTTAACACAGTCTATGTAGAACATCTTAACATAGTCTATATAGAACATCTTAACACAGTTTATAGAGAACATCTTAACACAGTCTATGTAGAACATCTTAACACAGTTTATATAGAACATCTTAACACAGTCTATGTAGAACATCTTAACACAGTTTATATAGAACATCTTAACACAGTCTATGTAGAACATCTTAACATAGTCTATATAGAACATCTTAACACAGTTTATAGAGAACATCTTAACATAGTCTATGTAGAACATCTTAACACAGTCTATGCAGAACATCTTAACACAGTCTATGTAGAACATCTTAACACAGTTTATATAGAACATCTTAACACAGTCTATGTAGAACATCTTAACACAGTTTATATAGAACATCTTAACACAGTCTATGTAGAACATCTTAACATAGTTTATAGAGAACATCTTAACACAGTCTATGTAGAACATCTTAACATAGTCTATATAGAACATCTTAACACAGTTTATATAGAACATCTTAACACAGTCTATGTAGAACATCTTAACACAGTCTATGTAGAACATCTTAACACAGTCTATGTAGAACATCTTAACACAGTTTATATAGAACATCTTAACACAGTCTATGTAGAACATCTTAACAGTCTACATAGAACATCTTAACACAGTCAATGTAGAACATCTTAACACAGTCTATGTAGAACATCTTAACAGTCTATATAGAACATCTTAACACAGTCTATATAGAACATCTTAACAGTCTATGTAGAACATCTTAACAGTTTATAGAGAACATCTTAACACAGTTTATGTAGACTGTGTGTAGACTAACTAGAAAAATATGGACATTGCGGTTCAAAATATAAATACTAATAAGTGAGCACTGTGTAAAAACTGCAACATTTTTTAAATAAATGTGTGTGTGTGTGTGTGTGTGTCTGTGTGTGTGTTTGCGTGTGTGCATGCGTGCGTGCGTGTGTGTTTCATGATGACACTAGTTCATTTCAGTGCAGATGTTGTGGAGGAGATGTTTAATCGCACTCATTCCTCCAGAGTCCAGTCGCCCTTGCAGGACCTCTGTGTAGCTTCATGGGGCCTGGTTGCAGGACCTCTGTGTAGCTTCATGGGGCCTGGTTGAAGGACCTCTGTGTAGCTGCCTGGGGCCTGGTTGCAGGACCTCTGTGTAGCTTCATGGGGCCTGGTTGAAGGACCTCTGTGTAGCTGCCTGGGGCCTGGTTGAAGGACCTCTGTGTATCTGCATGGGGCCTGGTTGCAGGACCTCTGTGTAGCTGCCTGGGGCCTGGTTTGAGGACCTCTGTGTAGCTGCCTGGGGCCTGGTTGGAGGACCTCTGTGTAGCTGCCTGGGGCCTGGTTTGAGGACCTCTGTGTAGCTGCCTGGGGCCTGGTTTGAGGACCTCTGTGTAGCTGCCTGGGGCCTGGTTGGAGGATCTCTGTGTAGCTGCCTGGGGCCTGTTTGGAGGACCTCTGTGTATCTGCATGGGGCCTGGTTGCAGGACCTCTGTGTAGCTGCCTGGGGCCTGGTTGAAGGACCTCTGTGTAGCTGCCTGGGGCCTGGTTGCAGGACCTCTCTGTAGCTGCCTGGGGCCTGTTTGGAGGACCTCTGTGTAGCTGCCTGGGGCCTGGTTGAAGGACCTCTGTGTATCTGCATGGAGCCTGGTTGCAGGACCTGTGTGTAGCTGCCTGGGGCCTGGTTGCAGGACCTCTGTGTAGCTGCCTGGGGCCTGGTTGCAGGACCTGTGTGTAGCTGCCTGGGGCCTGGTTGGAGGACCTCTGTGTAGCTGCCTGGGACCTGGTTGCAGTACCTCTGTGTAGCTGCCTGGGACCTGGTTGCAGTACCTCTGTGTAGCTGCCTGGGGCCTGGTTGAAGGACCTCTGTGTAGCTGCCTGGGACCTGGTTGCAGTACCTCTGTGTAGCTGCCTGGGACCTGGCTGCAGGACCTCTGTGTAGCTGCCTGGGACCTGGTTGAAGGACCTCTGTGTAGCTGCCTGGGGCCTGGTTGAAGGACCTCTGTGTAGCTGCCTGGGGCCTGGTTGGAGGACCTCTGTGTAGCTGCCTGGGACCTGGTTGCAGGACCTCTGTGTAGCTGCCTGGGACCTGGTTGCAGTACCTCTGTGTAGCTGCCTGGGGCCTGGTTGGAGGACCTCTGTGTAGCTGCCTGGGGCCTGGTTGGAGGACCTCTGTGTAGCTGCCTGGGGCCTGTTTGCAGTACCTCTGTGTAGTTGCCTGGGGCCTGGATGGAGGACCAGTGTGTGTGTGTGTACATACACACAGGGTGTTGTGATGCGTCTAGTGCAGCAGTGTGTAGTTGGAGGGAAGGTGCATGTGTTCTTCCAACCCGCTTGTGTCCTTCCTGCCCTTAGCTTGCTGCCGCTGGCTAGCCTTTGTGGCGAATAGGGGAGCATGCTAGCGTGTAAGCCTTCCCTTGCCAGTACATAGCCTCTCCTTCACCAAGACTCCTGCCAGGCCTCCCCGTGGCCACACGTGGTAACTGGGATCTTGCGGCCCCAGGCTAACTTGGCAGGGGATCTCGGAGCAGCAGTGGGCCCCAGAGATATGGTGTGCAGGCCCACCCTGGTGGACACGCCCTGGCACCTATCAACCACTGCCCCGCTGCCTTGTGGGTGAGTCTAGGAAGACATAAGGCTAAGGGAGCTCACCCCAACAGAAAAGCAAGCTGTGGCGGCACGCTTCGAGGCGGTTTCCAAAAAACTGGATTTCCGGCAGCCCCCTGCAGTTGTGTGGAGGTGCCGGTCGTCTAGGGATCCCCCTTGCCATCGGAACCATCTCCTCTACAATCAAGTCATGTGGCGTTGGGAGAAGCGCACCCCCCATGCCACTTTAAAAACCATCTCTGCTGCGCAGGTATCTTCTGCTATCTGAGTCCTCAAAGGACCCACAAATAGAAGAAGATGGTCATCATCGGGCACGATGGACAACCAGCAAAGCAAGCAAGGATGGAGGACCTCTGTGTAGCTGCCTGGGACCTGGTTGGAGGACCTCTGTGTAGCTGCCTGGGACCTGGTTGCAGGACCTGTGTGTAGCTGCCTGGGGCCTGGTTGCAGTACCTCTGTGTAGTTGCCTGGGACCTGGTTGGAGGACCTCTGTGTAGCTGCCTGGGACCTGGTTGCAGGACCTGTGTGTAGCTGCCTGGGGCCTGGTTGCAGTACCTCTGTGTAGTTGCCTGGGGCCTGGTTGGAGGACCTCTGTGTAGCTGCCTGGGGCCTGGTTGGAGGACCTCTGTGTAGTTGCCTGGGGCCTGGATGGAGGACCTCTGTGTAGCTGCCTGGGGCCTGTTTGCAGTACCTCTGTGTAGCTGCCTGGGGCCTGGTTGGAGGACCTGTGTGTAGCTGCCTGGGGCCTGGTTGGAGGACCTGTGTGTAGCTGCCTGGGGCCTGGTTGCAGTACCTCTGTGTAGTTGCCTGGGGCCTGGTTGGAGGACCTCTGTGTAGCTGCCTGGGGCCTGGTTGGAGGACCTCTGTGTAGCTGCCTGGGGCCTGGTTGGAGGACCTGTGTGTAGCTGCCTGGGGCCTGGTTGGAGGACCTCTGTGTAGCTGCCTGGGGCCTGGTTGGAGGACCTCTGTGTAGCTGCCTGGGGCCTGGTTGCAGGACCTGTGTGTAGCTGCCTGGGGCCTGGTTGGAGGACCTCTGTGTAGCTGCCTGGGGCCTGGTTGGAGGACCTCTGTGTAGCTGCCTGGGGCCTGGTTGGAGGACCTGTGTGTAGCTGCCTGGGGCCTGGTTGGAGGACCTCTGTGTAGCTGCCTGGGACCTGGTTGCAGGACCTGTGTGTAGCTGCCTGGGGCCTGGTTGCAGTACCTCTGTGTAGTTGCCTGGGGCCTGGTTGGAGGACCTTTGTATAGCTGCCTGGGGCCTGGTTGGAGGACCTCTGTGTAGTTGCCTGAGGCCTGGTTGGAGGACCTGTGTGTAGCTGCCTGGGGCCTGGGTGCAGTACCTCTGTGTAGTTGCCTGGGGCCTGGATGGAGGACCTCTGTATAGCTGCCTGGGGCCTGGTTGGAGGACCTCTGTGTAGCTGCCTGGGGCCTGGTTGGAGGACCTCTGTGTAGCTGCCTGGGGCCTGGTTGCAGGACCTGTGTGTAGTTGCCTGGGGCCTGGTTGGAGGACCTGTGTGTAGCTGCCTGGGGCCTGGTTGCAGTACCTCTGTGTAGTTGCCTGGGGCCTGGATGGAGGACCTCTGTATAGCTGCCTGGGGCCTGGTTGGAGGACCTGTGTGTAGTTGCCTGGGGCCTGGTTGCAGTACCTCTGTGTAGTTGCCTGGGGCCTGGTTGGAGGACCTCTGTATAGCTGCCTGGGGCCTGGTTGGAGGACCTCTGTATAGTTGCCTGGGGCCTGGTTGGAGGACCTGTGTGTAGCTGCCTGGGGCCTGGTTGCAGTACCTCTGTATAGCTGCCTGGGGCCTGGTTGCAGTACCTCTGTGTAGTTGCCTGGGACCTGGTTGCAGTACCTCTGTATAGCTGCCTGGGGCCTGGTTGGAGGACCTCTGTGTAGTTGCCTGGGGCCTGGATGGAGGACCTCTGTGTAGCTGCCTGGGACCTGGTTGGAGGACCTCTGTGTAGCTGCATGGGGCCTGGTTGGTTCTGTTTGCTGTGGGCCGGGCAGGGCTGAGGGTGGGGTGGGCTTAGGGTGACCAGAATTTCAAAATCCCGAACCGGGACCCTAAAAAGTGTACTGCAAGTTCGTGCATGCGCACACACATGTGCACGTGCTCACAAGCTTGCCTGTCTCGCCGGACATGATGGGGGATGGATCTTGTAAACCGGGACATTTTACTATTCTACAGATATTTGTCGGAACTCGGCACACCCAGCTTGAAACCAGGACAATCCTGGACAAACCAGGGCGCCTTGTCACCCTAGGTGAGCTCTCTGTTCTGGTAGTCTCTGGATTGGTGAGGGTAGTCAGGGCCTGTCTGGCTGTGCTAGTGGAGGTGGTGATCTCTCTCTCTCTCTCTCTCTCTCTCTCTCTCTCTCTCTCTCTCTCTCTCTCTCTCACTCTGTGTGTGTGTGTGTGTGTGTGTGTGTGTGTGTGTCTGTCTGTCTGTCTGTCTGTCTGTCTGTCTGTCTGTCTGTCTCTGTGTCTCCCTCAAAAACTGCTCTTGCAACAGAATGTGTGCCCGATAAGTGTACAGTGAAGCGAGGTGTGTTCTGCTACCAACAGAAAGTGTAGACACTCTTTCTTTTCCTGGTTGTTTTTCAGATGTTTGCTGCGGGACAAACAGGTTAAGCTCAAAAGGATTTTCTATAGTTTAAATGTATTGAACTCGACGGAATTGAGTCAGTAACGCTGTCTGACCGCTTGATGTCGCTGTTTAACAGCGATAAGACGGTAGCACGCTCATTCGGAGTTAATAGAGGAGTTACGGAAGAAAATAATTGCTAACATGAAGCGCTAACCATGACAGACGGCTGTATCCTTGTCGTGTTAGTCCCTCTTACATGTCTACATGTCTTGTTGTTAAAATGCTCTCCGTGTGGTTTAACCACCGACATGTGGGGACTCTGGATTGTGCTGTTGGTCTTCTTTATATTGGCTTGATGCATGCTCAATAATCCAGGTAAGACAACTAAAGAATGTTGAATCAGGTCATCTGATGGTTGTCTTGATATGAGCACATCTGGATCGGGGCTCAGACACATCACTGCAAGCAGACAACTCAATACTGATTTTCATCCTGGGTGAAAGGTCAATTTCTTTTCACGCAAAGGAATTAAAAGAGTACATTTTAAATTCAGATGTCCTGCATAACACGAGTAATGCATCTTGGACTGGAAAGAAACAGGAGGTTTTCTCTGTTCTGATGGTGAGACAGATCATCTCTCTCTCCGCCTCGGCCAGGTTAACTTTCGAAGTCGTACATTAACATGACTCTCCTGACAGCTGGAAGAGCTTATCTTTGTTGACTAAAAGAAAGCTGGTTGCTTTTTCATGATTCTGAAACTAAACGTGAGCTAAAATTCTCATTTTGGTGACTCAAACTTCCATCCAAATCCGTCACAGGAGAAAAAGTCATGCACAGCTTCAGACGCTCCCTCCAGGAATCAGTCTGCCGGTGCAGGGCCTGTCTTTGAAGAGAGGTTTGAGGACAGAAGAATCCAATTAAAGACTAAAACGTTTTAGTTACAGAATTCTCCTGGTAAATGAAGTGATAAAGACGGTTACGCTTTGCTGACTGATCTACAGAGACCCTGCCTGCTGCTAAGTTGAGAAGACCATCACCGTTCTTGGATGAGGTTTGACCTCAACCACACTGCTCCACAGAAAACATAACTCACACTTTCATTCTGCAGGAGTCCTTGAGGCTTTGCAGCGGCCCAGAGCGGCACAGTGAAGGGACGAGTGGGCTTCTGAGCTTGCTGGACCAGACTCTATCTCCCTCCATCAGCTGAGCTCTCGTTTGGTTTAAGGAATCCTTGAGGCTTTGCAGCGGCCCAGAGCGGCGCAGTGAAGGGACGAGTGGGCTTCAGAGCTTGCTGGACCAGACTCTATCTCCCTCCATGTGCTGAGCTCTCGTTTGGTTTAACCTTCTGTCATGGGAGCAGAAGCAACCGAGTCTGCACAGTGCTTCTGGCTCTGACACAGTGACTTACTACGCACAAACACTCACCTTCACTCCCAACGTGTCAACACAACTGCTTTTTACACAGTATCTCACACAGCAGCAGACCACACGAATACAACTACACACATGTGCAACGTGTGTGTGTGTGTATGCGCGTGTGTGTATGTGTGCATGCTTGTGTGTGTGCATGCATGGTTAGTGTGTGTGCGCATGTGCATGGTTAGTGTGTATGTGTGTGTGTGCGCGCGAATGCGTGGTGTGCGTGCGTGGAGTGTGTGTGTGCGCATGTGTGTATGTACATGCATGGTGTGGATATGAAGTGGCAGCCATTACAGAAATGGTGTTTGACACAGTCATCCCTCATCAGTGCAGTAGATCTCTCTCTCTCTCTAAGGCTGCTCAGTAGAGACAAAAGATGGGAGTGTGTCCAGTAGATCTCTTTCTAAGGTCACACAGTAGAGACAAAAGGTGGAGTGGGTCCAGTAGATCTCGTTCTAAGGTCACATAGTAGAGACAAAAGGTGGAGTGGGTCCAGTAGATCTCGTTCTAAGGTCACATAGTAGAGACAAAAGGTGGAGTGTGTCCAGTAGATCTCTTTCTAAGGTCACACAGTAGAGACAAAAGGTGGAGTGGGTCCAGTAGATCTCGTTCTAAGGTCACATAGTAGAGACAAAAGGTGGAGTGTGTCCAGTAGATCTCTTTCTAAGGTCACACAGTAGAGACAAAAGGTGGAGTGGGTCCAGTAGATCTCGTTCTAAGGTCACACAGTAGAAACAAAAGGTGGAGTGTGTCCAGTAGATCTCTTTCTAAGGTCACACAGTAGAGACAAAAGGTGGAGTGGGTCCAGTAGATCTCGTTCTAAGGTCACATAGTAGAGACAAAAGGTGGAGTGTGTCCAGTAGATCTCTTTCTAAGGTCACACAGTAGAGACAAAAGGTGGAGTGGGTCCAGTAGATCTCGTTCTAAGGTCACATAGTAGAGACAAAAGGTGGAGTGGGTCCAGTAGATCTCGTTCTAAGGTCACATAGTAGAGACAAAAGGTGGAGTGTGTCCAGTAGATCTCTTTCTAAGGTCACATAGTAGAGACAAAAGGTGGAGTGTGTCCAGTAGATCTCTTTCTAAGGTCACACAGTAGAGACAAAAGGTGGCGTGGGTCCAGTAGATCTCGTTCTAAGGTCACATAGTAGAGACAAAAGGTGGAGTGGGTCCAGTAGATCTCGTTCTAATGCCGTGTTCACACCGAAAGACACAAAATAGTTTCACGCGACGAGATTACATACAGAGACAATGCAGACGCGCGTCGCCCGGGGCAACAAGTTGCTCTGTTGCCCCGGGCGACACGATTCGCGCTGTAGGAGCGACGCGATGACGCGGAGCGACAATCGCTCGAGGCAATTTTGTACAGCGACATTTTCACGCTGACGCTGTGCGCAAAAGCCAATCAGTGTCGAGAGTCGAAGGACGTCACGATTCCCACAGTACCACACCTCCTCTCTCGGCACCCTGTCGTATGCTTTCTCTAAATCCACAAAGACACAATGTAACTCCTTCTGACCTTCTCTATACTTCTCCATCAACATTCTCAAAGCAAACATCACATCTGTGGTGCTCTTTCGTGGCATGAAACCATACTGCTGCTCGCTGATCATCACCTCTTCTCTTAACCTAGCTTCTATTACTCTTTCCCAAATCTTCATGCTGTGGCTGATCAACTTTATACCTCTGTAGTTGCTACAGTTCTGCACATCATCCTTGTTCTTGAAAATCGGTACCAGTATGCTTCTTCTCCACTCCTCAGGCCTCCTCTCACTTTCCAGGATTGTGTTAAACAATCTAGTTAAAAACCCCACTGCCATCTCTCCTAAACACCTCCATGCCTCCACAGGTATGTCATCAGGACCAACTGCCTTTCCACTCTTCATCCTCTTCATAGCTGCCCTCACTTCCTCCTTGTTAATCCACTGAACTTCCTGATTCACTATCCCCACATCATCCAACCTTCTCTCTCTCTCATTTTCTTCATTCATCAGCCCCTCAAAGTCCTCCTTCCACCTTCTCAGCACACTCTCCTCGCTTGTCAGCACATTTCCATCTCTATCCTTGATCGCCCTAACCTGCTGCACATCCTTTCCAGCTTGGTCCCTCAGTCTAGCCAATCAGCACAAGTCCTTTTCTCCTTCCTTAGTGTCTAACCTGTCATACAACTCGCCATACGCCTTTTCCTTTGCCTTTACCACCTCTCTCTTCACTTTACGCTGCATCTCCTTGTACTCCTGTCTACTTTCTTCATCTCTCTGACTATCCCACTTCTTCTTTGCCAACCTCTTCCTCTGTATACTTTGCTGTACTTCCTCATTCCACCACCAAGTCTCCTTGTCTTCCTTCCTCTGTCCTGATGACACACCAAGTACCTTCCTAGCTGTCTCCCTCACTATTTCTGCAGTAGTTGCCCAGCCATCCGACAACTCTTCACTACCACCCAGTGCCTGTCTTACCTCCTGCCTGAACTCCACACAACAGTCTTCCATCTTCAACTTCCACCATTAGATCTTCGGCCGTGTCTTCACTCGCTTCCTCTTCTTGGTTTCCAGAGTCATCCTACAGACCACCATCCGATGCTGCCTAGCTACGTTCTCCCCTGTCACCACCTTGCAGTCTCCAATCCCTTTTAAATGGCGCCTTCTACATAAGATATAGTCCACCTGTGTGCACTTTCCTCCACTCTTGTACATCACCCTGTGTTCCTCCCTCTTCTTGAAATATGTATTCACCACAGCCATTTCCATCCTTTTCGCAAAATCCACCACCATCTGTCCTTCCACATTTCTCTCCTTGACTCCATACCTTCCCATCCCCTCCTCATCACCTCTGTTCCCTTCACCAACATGTCCATTGAAGTCCGCTCCAATCACCACTCTCTCCTCCTTGGGTACCCTCTCCACCACGTCGTCCAACTCACTCCAGAATTCTTCTTTCTCTTCCATCTCACACCCAACTTGTGGGGCATATGCGCTGATAACATTCAGCAATACACCTTCAATTTCCAGCTTCATACTCATCACTCTGTCTGACACTCTCTTCACCTCCACCACGCTCTTGACGTACTCTTCCTTCAGAATTACCCCTACCCCATTACTCCTCCCATTCACACCATGGTAGAAGAGTTTGAACCCACCTCCGATACTGCTGGCCTTACTCCCCTTCCACCTGGTCTCTTGCACACACAGTATACCTACCTTTCTTCTTTCCATCATGTCAGCCAGCTCTCTCCCTTTACCAGTCATAGTGCCAACATTCAAAGTTCTGACTCTCACTTCCACATGCCTACCCTTCCTCCTCTCTAGCTGCCTCAGGACATGCTTTCCTCCTCTCCTTCTCCTTCGCCCAACAGTAGCATAGTTTCCACCGGCACCCTGCTGGTTAACAGTACCGGTGGCGGTCGTTGGTAACCCGGACCTCGACCGATCCGGTATGGAAATCTTATTTATGATCCGCATATTTGATTTGGCAAAGATTTTATGCCGGATGCCCTTCCTGATGCAACCCTCCCAATTTATCTGGGCTTGGGACCGGCACCAAGAATGCACTGGCTTGTGCATCCTCAGTGACTGGGTTCTCTAAGGCTGCTCAGTAGAAACAAAGGTAGAGCGTGGCCAGTTGAGCTCTTTTTAAGGTTGCCCAGTATAAACAAAAGGTGGAGTGTGTCCAGTAGATCTCTTTCTAAGGCTGTCCAGTAGAAATAAAAGGTGGCGTGTGTCCAGGCCGGTTGAGCCTACATCACAGCATTCCTACCAGCGGGTGAGCCGGAAAGGTTAAAGGTCACTTCCATCTCTTTACAACAGTGTCTTGTGGGACAAGAACAAAACTAAAAACAGACGTTTCCTTTCATCTGTGTAGATAAAATACCAGCCATATTGTGTCCTTTGAGTTTGAGTTGACCTTCACTGGGAGTCTGAAAGCTTCACATTTTCACCTCACTGACATCAGAAGGAAGTGAAGAGGAAGAAAGTTTGAGGTCTTCCTCCTGGTCACTGGATTAAGTTTGGCAGGGCTTTTGTGCCCTATTGACAGAGGGTTGAATGATCCCTGTCAGGCTCAGATGTCCTCCTGCTCCTCTTGATCATCATTCTCATCTGCTTGTCCTCATCAACATTCTGATTCACAGCTCACGTATGAAAAGCAGATTCATGGAGCTTTATCGACACACTTCACTGGGTGTCGTGTGGTGAAATACAGCCGATACGTTCAGTACAATGAAACATGTCCCTGAATCTGCTCATTAACGTATCATTCATTAACACTTTATCTCATCAGTCTTTCTTCTTTGGATGAAAACACAAGGGAAGTTGATTTATTTCATGGTATAACTTTTTTCGTGTCTGCATTGAATGAATGAAACCTTTATTGGCCCTAGGGGAAGTTGCTTTGCACAAAGAGCATAAAAGAGCATCAAAAACATCAATAACCATACATGACATAATATAACATGAAGCATACGTATTTCATTTGAAAAGCATCATTTTGGGAAGTCGATAAAGGATACCAAGTGCAGATTGAAGAAGTGCCAGGTTCAGACCAGGTGATCAGAGCTGCATGCTGCATGGGACAAGTTCAGACCAGGTGGTCAGAGCTGCATGCTGCGTTGGCCAAAGGGTGTGATGCATCTTTTAGGCCACATGCTGGGCGTGGCTGGCCTTCGCCCTGAGGGTCAAAGTGCACATTCAGCCCATCGAGGGTGCAGTGGATCAGTTATGATCTTATCAGCGAAATTCATGGTGCACTGGTCTGTCATGTACGTACGTAATACTGCATAGTTACCTTGCCAGCTAGTTTAACAACCCTGTTCAGACAATGCTCCCTCCAACACTAAATGCAAACAATCAATATGCTCTGAATGAAGGTCTTGTAAAACAGTGTCAACCTCATTCTGTCCACATTAACACTTCTAAGTTTCCTTAAAACGTAGAGACACTGTTGATCCTGTGCAAACCTAGCATTGGTGTTAGCGTTCCATGTCAGTTTGCTATCAACAATAGTGCCAAGGTACTTGTACTCTTGTACACTTTCAGTGGTGACATTGTTCATGATTATAGGGGACAAAGTGGATTTCTTCTGTTAAGTTCTCAAGCTTTCTGTATGTAAAATCCCCAAGTTATGTGGACACCTGTTGTAGGGGTATGCTCTCATCATCAGTTAACAGGCCGATCAGAGCCGCATCATCTGTAACTTTTATCATGGTACAGTTATCCTGATGACCAACACAGTCATTAGTATACGATGTGAATAGTAAAGGTACGAGGACACAGCCTTGTGGTACTCCGGTCAGACATCAGCTCATGACATTTGACTGTCTTCCATGGACGTGGACATACTGTTGCCTCTCAGTAAGGATGTTGTACATCCATCTTAGAGGGTTTGGTTTACACCCACGTGTCTCAGATTCACTCTCCAGACATCTGCCTGGACAGTATGAAGGGCAGTTAATACTGTTGAACAAGTTTAACGTTGTGTTGTAACACACTATTCTTGGAAAATCTAAGTTGTCATTCTGAATGTGGCGTTACGGCAAAAGGTTCAGAATGGCAGAACAATAACAGTTGAACTTAAAAGACAGAAAAAAGGCATAACGAATGTTGTCTTGTGTTTCTGCAGCGAGAAAAGCTGGTTCTCGAGCTAGAGGAAGAGCGACGTCTGCGACTGGACAGCGAGAAGCGGCTCCACAAGGCGACAGAGGAAGCAGAGCTGGGCCGAACGCAGATGGTGACACTCCAGCAGCACTTCTCCAGGTAAACCAACGAAGAAGAATGAACATCATGAATGTCTTGATGGTCTTTATGGACGGCGTTCAGTGCCATTTCATTCCTTCCTTTCTATGTGGCGTTCATACAGCTAATTTATAGTCCAAAGACATGCACGAGGAGGGACTAAGAAACTGACCTGTTCATCTAAACACAAACTGCTTACCCATAAGGATGTGTGTGTGTGCGCGTGCGTGCGTGTGCATGCGTGTGCATGCCTGTGTGCTCTCACTGGTACCAGTGCTGTGCAGTGGATTAACACACTTGGATGGTGATTAATAACGGGTGACGTTGAGCTGAGGTGGCAGATGGGGCATCAGTGGTCATTTTAATGAGATTGCAAACTGGCTGCAGAAACAGAACAAAGCAAAAAAATTCGTTCAGCGGGCAGTTCACACTGTAAACATTTGACCCGGTTATGGTCACCTACTGTTTACAGTGTCAGCAGGACAGACGGACACATGCACCCACAGATGGCCATGTGCTCATTCTCATTCATGAACACTAGTGGTTCAGCTCCTTAATATCAGCCGAACCCTCAGCCTTCATGTGTCTGGGCTCTGTGGAGCCGCTGAGTGATTTACGCCTGTAAATTGTCTCACATAATAAGAAACCTCGGTCCATCAATCTGGACGTCCAGTCTCTTAAACATTCCAGCATCGGGTCGACCTCTGGCAGGTGTGATTTGTGTAGAACCGGTTCGTGCGGCTGTGACATGAATGGTGGCATTGAAAGTCATGTAAGAAAAGACGGCCATTTCAGTTTGGCATGCCGTGTGCCTCCTGAAGAAGCACGGCATGCCGTGTGCCTCTTGAAGAAGCAGCAGGTTAAAGGGACATTTCAAACCACTCCATGAAGCGGTTTCAGTCCGGCTTTGTTAACGTCTCTTAGACTGGACATTTCTGGACCCACAGAGACACACAGGAGCACATGACAGCAGTTCATGTTGTCACATACACACACACACTCTCTTTTGGCACTCACTTTTTTATGATCATTTTTCGCTGCATTTCCAGCTGCTCTTATAATATTTGGTTTAATAATAAATGTACAGTTTCAGGACGTAGGCTACGTGCCCCAGCACCCCGGGGAAACTGCTGTGGTGAACCGCCACTGTGTTCAGGTGACGTAGAAGGGAGAAATACGGACGCACTGCCTGCATATTTCTCCCTTCTACGGGTGTGAGAATATGGAACAAACCACACTCCGGTTCAGCAAGGAACACATTTCCTTCTAAATTACAGGACGGTTCTGTATTTTAAGGGACAGGTGGCATGATACCGTCCAGACCCACCACACACCCACCTAGTGTGAAGCCAGTCGGGTGAACGGCTGTCGAGCAAATGGAGGGATCCTTTAGGTTATTCTTGTTCTGAGGAATTTTGAAATGTCTGGTTAATATATGAAAGACTAACTCTTGGAATACAGTTACATTTTTATGTATTCTGATTACTTAGTGCCCATTACTGTATTCCCTTACTCCCCAAGCCTGCATGTACATATACACATGTAGATTAAAAAAAGGACTGGTTGTTAAAATCCCTAGTGTTTGCACTGCAACAGTTTCGGTGGGAAATAAACTGGAGATGTCTGCCAAGGGGACATTGCCACCACCAGGACACATCATCAGTGGTGTACCTCAGCATCACAGGGTGTTTCGGCCTTTTATCCCAAGACACCCTCCGCTGAGGCAGGCCCACTACAGGTTGATCGGTCCTGGGTGTGTGTCCTGTGGTTAACTGTTCATCCTGGCAGCCCAGACGGCGTCTCTCCTTCTGATCCAGATCCAGTGGCTAGTCCTCTCAGCAGTGTCGGCTAGCTCTTTGATCGCTCTCCTGTGGGCCTGCCCCCTGACTCCTAGTTCCCTCAGGAGTTTTGCTGTGGAGCTGACAACAAAGCCCCTACAACCCATTTCCACACGGCGCACCTTCACTTTCCAGCTTCTGTCCTCTGCTTCGGCTGCTAGGTTGGCGTACCGCAGCTTCTTACGCTCGTATACTTCATCGACTGCATCCTCCCAGGGGACTGTCAGCTCGATGATGTAAGCAAGCTGGCAAGAATTGGACCAGAGGACGAGGTCTGGTCTCAAGGTGGTTGTTGCGATCTCTGTCGGGAAGATGCGCTTCTGGCCTAAGTCCACCCGCATTTCCCAATGCCTGGCTGAGTTTAGTGAGCCTAAGTCGGGAAGTGAAGTGTTGGCCTTCAGTTTATCCCCCTCCCGAACGAAAGCTGGAAAACGCCAGGGCCCTTCCTGGTTGTTGAAGGGTTGGGCATTGATGGAAACCCTCTTGCGCTCGAGTTCAGCTGCCAAGCACCTGAGCACCTGATTGTGTCGCCAGGTGTATCTGCCTTGGGTGAGGCTGGTCTTGCAGCCAACCAAGATGTGCTTGAGGGTTGTTGGGCTGTACACAGAGAGCAAGATGGATTCCCTCCAAGCCAGAGATTTAGATTTGTGGGAGAGGGCAGGACATCATATGTGGCTTTGATGATGAAACGCAGCCTGTTTGATTCCATGCTCCAGAGCTCACTCCATGTGAGTTTCCTCTTTTCAACACCCTCCCACCTCATCCAGCGACCCTGTTTGGCTTGTGCTACTGCTTTAGAACATCTGGCTGCTTCTTCCTGTCAGCAAACCTCCTCTACCACCATAGTTCACCGTTCGGTAGTAGTCACCTTTTGCCAGGTAGGTGTTTTTGTTCCCAGGCCAAGGCCGCCTCTCCCTTGTTGAACATGGCCTACTACGTCTCGGTGGCAGGGGGCAGATTTCGTCTCCTTGTTGCTAGGGTTGGAGCAACTCCTCTCACTACCGGGTCTCGGGATTCTGTGAGGGACATGTCAAGCCTCACTTTGGCACATTTGAATTCCTCAACCAGGCTGAAAATTGGCAGTGCGAGGGCTCCATTGCCATAGAGTCCAACACTGCTAAGGTACTTTGGCAGTCCGAGCCACTTCCTCACCTGGGAGTTCACTAGCCTCTCCAAGCGATTGGCATGAGATAGTGAGACCTCGTACATGGTTATTGGCCACATGAGTCGGGGTAGCAGCCCAAACTGAAAGCACCAGAGCTTCAACTTCCTGGGCAGCGCAATGTTTTTGATTTGACCGAGGCCACTGTTTGTATCCTGACGAAGTTGCTGGGTGTCTTTGAGGTCTGCATTGTACCACCGTCCGAGGCCCTTGATGGGCTTCTCCCAGACTGTGGGGATTGGTTGATCACTGATGTAGAACCGTTCATCTGTTAATTGGCCTTTAACAATGGAGATGCTGTGGGATTTGCGTGGTTTAAACTCCATTCGTGCTCACTTGATGTTTTCCTGGAGTTTCTGCAGCAGGCGCCTGGAGCATGGTTTCATTGTTGCTATGGTGGTCAAGTCATCCATATACGCCCAGATTGGTGGAAGACGCAGCCATTCCTGGACCTTTCTCCTCCCACCACCCATCGAGATGCACGGATGACAAGCTCCATTGCCATGGTGAATGCCAGAGGGGAAATAGTGCAGCCCGCCATGATGCGTATTTCCAGATGTATCCAAGTGGTGGTGGTGTTCTGTGTTGTGACACAGAACTGGAGATCCTAAAAATAGGTCTTGACCAACTCTGTGATGTTTTTGGGGACGTGGAAAAAATCAAACGCCTTCCACAGGATCTTGTGAGGAAACGATCCAAAAGCGTTGGCGAGGTCTAAGAAAACCACGTGGAGGTCTCTCCGTTCTTTCTAGTCAGCTTGTATCTGGTGCCAGATGATATTAGCATGCTCCAGACATCCTGAGAAGCCATGGATCCCGGCTTTCTACACTGACGTATCGAAAAAAGTTGTTTCTTTGCAGGAATGTGGATAGCCTTTGGGCAATCACATTATATTACATGACATGACATGACATTCCAGTCATTTAGCCGACGCTTTTATCCAAAGCGACTTACAATAAGTGTATCATTTAACGTAGGAAATCAGGAGAACTACTAGTCGTCAGAGGTCATAAGTGCATCTAAACAAGCATATAAGAGCAAAACAGTGCTAAAGTAAAAGTGCAAGAAAGATTTCTTTTTTTAATGAGTGAATACAATAAGTGGTAAGAAGAAGTAACAGGGTAGTAGTTCTTAAAAAGGTGAGTTTTCAACCTGCACTGAAAGATGGGCAGCGACTCCGCTGTCCTGACGTCAGTGGGGAGTTCATTCCACCACTGTGGGGCCAGGACAGAACAGGGCCGTGACCGGGTCGATCGGCAGCAGGGGCCTCTGAGCGACCGGGCAACCAGGCGTCCCAAGGCAGCAGAGCCAAGTGGTGGGGCGGGGGTGTAGGCTTGGCCATGGCCTGGAGATAGGAAGGAGCTGTTCCTTTCACTGCCCGGTAGGCTAGCACCAGAGTCTTAAACTGGATGTGAGCAGCTACTGGGAGCCAGTGTAGGGACATGAGAAGGGGAGCTGTGTGGGAGAACTTAGGGCGGTTGTACATCAGACGAGCTGCAGCTTTCTGAACAAGCTCCAGAGGTCTGATGGCCGACGCCGGGGCGCCAGCAAGGAGGGAGTTACCGTAGTCCAGCCGGGAGATGACCAGAGCCTGGATGAGCACCTGTGCCATCTCGTCGGTGAGGAATGGGCGAATCCTCCTGATGTTATAGAGGAGAAATCTGCAGGAGCGAGCAACCAATGCAACGTTTTCAGCAAACGACAGTTGGTCATCCAGGATCACACCCAGATTCCTCACAGTCTGAGTTGGCGTCACCACGGTGTTGTCAATGGTGATGGCCTGGTCTTGGTGCGGGCTAAAGAAGATCTTTCCCTCTACATTTAGAAGGCTGATCTGGCGAAACTGGCTGATGCAGGAAGAGTTCTTCTCCTTGGGGATCAGAATGCCCCCTGCTCTTCACCATGCCCTGGGTATGACTCTTTTCTGCCATGCCACTTTCATCAGCTTCCAGAGGTATTTCAGGACTCCAGGAGTGTTTATAGAGTCTATACTGAATACCATTGGGCCCAGGAGCTGACGTCGATCTTGCTTGCTTTACCATCCTCTCCACCTCGCTCCATGTGGGGGGTCTTGTGTCCATATGGTGGTCAGGTGGGTGAATTTGTGGCATGTCATCCGGGATGGTGACTGGCTCATGTGTCCGGTCATCAGAGTAGGTCTTCTTTAGGTGCTCTTCCAGATCTCGTATGGGCACTCTGAGGCTCCCATTCTTCTCGCTGTCAAAAGGGTTCTTGACAAAGCTGTAAGGGTTGCTGTAGAAGCGAGTCTTAGCCCGTTCTTTCCTCTTATGCTGTTGTCTGAGGTGTTCTGCTCTTGGCAGCTTTGCCAAACGCTGCTTTATTTCAGCCTGCAGTGCATCAAGCCCAACCCTCTCTCCCTCTGTGGCCTTCCTCCACTGCTTCCTCAGTTGTCTTCTCTCCTTCACCAACCTGTCAGTTTCCCGCTGCCTCCTGGATTTGGGCTGGGTTGAAGGGTCTTTCTGCCTACTGGGTATCTTCTCCTTTACCCCAAATCTCTCTACGCCATAACTGTAAATGATGGCTCCCATGTTCTCCAGTTTCCTTTCAACTGTTCCCTTTTGTCCTTCTAGCAAGAGGACAAGGTCAGAGTTGATGGTCTCCCACTCTATCTTCTGGCTGGACGTGGGCTTGTGTTCGTCACATGAATGCGTCTCTGTGTGTGTCGGAGAAAGCAGTGGTTCGGCCTGGATTTGCCTTGTCATGAAAGTGGGGAGGCGTCTCCTTCGAGACTGCCGGCCGGAGAGATGCAGTTGGCGAACGCATGCAGTACGAGGATGGGTGTTTGAACTAAAATAGGGATCGATTGGCCACTAAATTGGGAGAAAAAAGGGAAAAATCAGATAAAATCAGATAAATCTATTAAAAAAAGTATTGGTCAATGCGAGGCCCCTTGCAGAGCTCACTAAGGCACTTCTTTTTGCCTTGGTGGATCTTGAGACCCTTCACTGATGTAACCTTTGACCAGCCACAGATGCAGCTCTGCAGCTTTTGTCCTGCCAGTGCTGATGATCCATCGGTTGCAGTGCTGGTCGTCCGACTCGTTGTCAAATCCTTTCCTTGTTCCATTACCGTGTGATCCGTCCATGAGTCTTCTTGCACCCCCGCTCTCGCAGACTGTAGGGGTATTCTTCTCCTTAAAGTTTTCGTAGCAATATTGGGTGGATTCAGGAACGCTAACTAGCGCTGGGTCCTGCTGGTATGAGTCGCTAGCCCATACCAGCCCCGTTGGGGTCTGTTCCCTCCTGTCAGCAGTCTTTCCAGGCTGTCATCTGATCTTTCCCTGATTGTCAGCTGCCCTTTCACAGCGGTCACTGGTTTACTCCAGATAGTCAAGATTAAAAAAAGGACTGGTTGTTAAAATTCCTAGTGTTTGCACTGCAACAGTTTCGGTGGGAAATAAACTGGAGATGTCTGCCAAGGGGACATTGCCACCACCAGGACACATCATCAGTGGTGTACCTCAGCATCACAGGGTGTTTTGGCCTTTTATCACAAGACACCCTCCGCTGAGGCAGGCCCACCACAGGTTGATTGGTCCTGGGTGTGTGTCCTGTGGTTAACTGTTCACCCTGGCAGCCTAGACAGCGTCTCTCCTTTTGATCCAGATCCAGTGACTAGTCCTCTCAGCAGTGTCGGCTAGCTCTTTGATCGCTCTCCTGTGGGCCTGCCCTCTGACTCCTAGTTCCCTCAGGAGTTTTGCTGTGGAGCTGGCAACAAAGCCCCTACAACCCACCTCCACAGGGCGCACCTTCACCTTCCAGCCTCTGTCCTCTGCTTCGGCTGCTAGGCTGGCGTACCGCAGCTTCTTACGCTCGTATACTTCATCGACTGCATCCTCCCAGGGGACTGTCAGCTCAATGATGTAAGCGAGCTGGCAAGAATTGGACCAGAGGACGAGGTCTGGTCGCAAGGTGGTTGTTGCGATCTCTGTCGGGAAGATGAGCTTCTGGCCTAAGTCCTCTCACATGTTTATACTTGTAGATGTACATGTATAAACATGTACATATACACATGTAAATACACACATGTACATATACACTGTGGAACTGGATGGCCAAACCTCATACTTGTTTAGTTAGTGTGTGTGTGTGTTTCTGGTTATGTGTGTGTGTTTGTGTGTCTGCATGTCTATTTGTGTGTGTACATGTACATCTACGTGTGTGTGTATGGGGTGAGGGGGGGGTTAAATATGGAGCAGGAACAGACTGGTCATCTGTCTTAGTTTCCTTTTGCCTGCGGAGCTTGGCCTCTTTTTTTGAGATCACAAAGTCCACATTCCTCAAATTACTAACACACACACACACACACACACACACACACACACACACACACACACACACACACACACACACACACACACACACACACATATGTGCAGCTACACCCCCAGCTCGGCCTCCAGCCTGGTGATGGTCACATGTCAGACTCCAGCAGGGCTGGTTAAGGTGCAAGGGGATTGGATTAGTGGGAGACTCCATTCTGCAGACATACACTGGACACAGCAGAGCAGACATTACCTGCTGCAGAGCAGACACTACCTGCTCCAGAGCAGAGACTACCTGCTCCAGAGCAGACACTACCTGCTCCAGAGCAGAGACTACCTGCTCCAGAGCAGACACTACCTGCTGCAGAGCAGACACTACCTGCTGCAGAGCAGACACTACCCGCTCCAGAGCAGAGACTACCTGCTACAGAGCAGAGACTACCTGCTACAGAGCAGACACTACCTGCTACAGAGCAGAGACTACCTGCTACAGAGCAGACATTACCTGCTCCAGAGCAGACACTACCTGCTCCAGAGCAGACACTACCTGCTCCAGAGCAGACACTACCTGCTGCAGAGCAGACACTACCTGCTGCAGAGCAGAGACTACCTGCTGCAGAGCAGACACTACCTGCTGCAGAGCAGACACTACCTGCTCCAGAGCAGACACTACCTGCTCCAGAGCAGACATTACCTGCTCCAGAGCAGACATTACCTGCTGCAGAGCAGACACTACCTGCTGCAGAGCAGACACTACCTGCTGCAGAGCAGACACTACCCGCTGCAGAGCAGACACTACCTGCTCAAGAGCAGAGACTACCTGCTCCAGAGCAGACATTACCTGCTGCAGAGCAGAGACTACCTGCTCCAGAGCAGACATTACCTGCTGCAGAGCAGAGACTACCTGCTCCAGAGCAGACACTACCTGCTGCAGAGCAGACATTACCTGCTCCAGAGCAGACACTACCTGCTGCAGAGCAGAGACTACCTGCTCCAGAGCAGACATTACCTGCTGCAGAGCAGACACTACCTGCTGCAGAGCAGAGACTACCTGCTCCAGAGCAGACATTACCTGCTGCAGAGCAGACACTACCCGCTGCAGAGCAGACACTACCTGCTCCAGAGCAGAGACTACCTGCTGCAGAGCAGAGACTACCTGCTCCAGAGCAGAGACTACCTGCTCCAGAGCAGACACTACCCGCTCCAGAGCAGACACTACCTGCTCCAGAGCAGAGAATACCCGCTGCAGAGCAGACACTACCTGCTCCAGAGCAGACACTACCTGCTCCAGAGCAGACACTACCTGCTCCAGAGCAGACACTACCTGCTGCAGAGCAGACACTACCTGCTGCAGAGCAGACACTACCTGCTCCAGAGCAGAGACTACCTGCTGCAGAGCAGACACTACCTGCTCCAGAGCAGACACTACCTGCTGCAGAGCAGACATTACCTGCTGCAGAGCAGAGACTACCCGCTGCAGAGCAGACACTACCCGCTGCAGAGCAGACACTACCTGCTGCAGAGCAGACACTACTTGCTGCAGAGCAGACATTACCTGCTGCAGAGCAGACACTACCCGCTGCAGAGCAGACACTACCTGCTGCAGAGCAGACACTACTTGCTGCAGAGCAGACATTACCTGCTGCAGAGCAGACACTACCTGCTCCAGAGCAGACACTACCTGCTCCAGAGCAGACACTACCTGCTGCAGAGCAGACATTACCTGCTGCAGAGCAGACACTACCTGCTCCAGAGCAGACACTACCTGCTCCAGAGCAGAGACTACCTGCTGCAGAGCAGACACTACCTGCTCCAGAGCAGAGACTACCTGCTGCAGAGCAGACACTACCTGCTCCAGAGCAGAGACTACCTGCTGCAGAGCAGACACTACCTGCTCCAGAGCAGACATTACCTCCTGCAGAGCAGAGACTACCCGCTGCAGAGCAGACACTACCCGCTGCAGAGCAGACACTACCTGCTGCAGAGCAGACACTACTTGCTGCAGAGCAGACATTACCTGCTGCAGAGCAGACACTACCCGCTGCAGAGCAGACACTACCTGCTGCAGAGCAGACACTACTTGCTGCAGAGCAGACATTACCTGCTGCAGAGCAGACACTACCTGCTCCAGAGCAGACACTACCTGCTCCAGAGCAGACACTACCTGCTGCAGAGCAGACATTACCTGCTGCAGAGCAGACACTACCTGCTCCAGAGCAGACACTACCTGCTCCAGAGCAGAGACTACCTGCTGCAGAGCAGACACTACCTGCTCCAGAGCAGAGACTACCTGCTGCAGAGCAGACACTACCTGCTCCAGAGCAGACATTACCTGCTGCAGAGCAGAGACTACCCGCTGCAGAGCAGACACTACCCGCTGCAGAGCAGACACTACCTGCTGCAGAGCAGACACTACTTGCTGCAGAGCAGACATTACCTGCTGCAGAGCAGAGACTACCTGCTGCAGAGCAGACACTACTTGCTGCAGAGCAGACACTACCTGCTCCAGAGCAGAGACTACCCGCTGCAGAGCAGACACTACCTGCTGCAGAGCAGACACTACCTGCTCCAGAGCAGAGACTACTTGCTGCAGAGCAGACATTACCTGCTGCAGAGCAGAGACTACCTGCTGCAGAGCAGACACTACTTGCTGCAGAGCAGACATTACCCGCTGCAGAGCAGACACTACCTGCTGCAGAGCAGACATTACCTGCTGCAGAGCAGACACTACCTGCTCCAGAGCAGACACTACCTGCTCCAGAGCAGAGACTACCTGCTGCAGAGCAGACACTACCTGCTCCAGAGCAGAGACTACCTGCTGCAGAGCAGACATTACCTGCTGCAGAGCAGACACTACCTGCTGCAGAGCAGAGACTACCTGCTGCAGAGCAGAGACTACCCGCTGCAGAGCAGACACTACCCGCTGCAGAGCAGACACTACCTGCTGCAGAGCAGACACTACTTGCTGCAGAGCAGACACTACCTGCTGCAGAGCAGACACTACCTGCTCCAGAGCAGACACTACCTGCTGCAGAGCAGACACTACTTGCTGCAGAGCAGACACTACCTGCTGCAGAGCAGACACTACCCGCTGCAGAGCAGAGACTACCCGCTGCAGAGCAGACACTACTTGCTGCAGAGCAGACACTACCTGCTCCAGAGCAGACACTACTTGCTGCAGAGCAGACACTACCTGCTCCAGAGCAGACACTACTTGCTGCAGAGCAGACATTACCTGCTGCAGAGCAGACACTACCCGCTGCAGAGCAGACACTACCTGCTGCAGAGCAGACACTACTTGCTGCAGAGCAGACACTACCTGCTCCAGAGCAGAGACTACCTGCTGCAGAGCAGACTACCTGCTCCAGAGCAGAGTGGAGAGAATGGATGGATGTTAACGGGTTATTTGAATGTTGACGGAGGGGAAGCTCTGAAAGGATGAGTTGTGGGCGATGGAGGACGTGGGCTGAAGATGAGGTAGACGGCGTTCAGGTAATGACTTCAGCAGCAGCTTTCTCTGGTCTCTGTGTTTTTACGTCCACATTGTGTTGTCACTTGTTAAATTTGGCTGCACTTTTCTTACGCTGTGACAAAGATCTGTGAATGGCAGTGGTGATTTTAATATTTGTTTTTGGCTGCGTGTTGTTTGTGTCATTTGTTGATCGGCATGAGACTGTAGCTGGAGGCTAACTCGTGCTATCAAGATTAGGTAAACACACACACACACACACACACACACAGAGGGTGTCTGTCATCGGGTTCTATTGTTATTCAAGTTGTATTTCTCAACATTTTGCTATGAAGACAGGCTCTTCAAGATGCCGCTGATTCAAAGTCAAGAGGACGGTGACCGCCATAAAGACCCACGGCGTTTGTCTGTCCATGTTTGAGTGACAACAGACCTACAGGCCTGGTCCAAAATCAGTCTGAAACATTCATTTAAATGTAAAGAAGTTTCAAAGAAAGACCTAAAACTGTCACTGTCTCCACAGAGTGGTGATGGATTGTCCTCCACAGGTCTGAGGAGATGTGTGGAGAGAAGAAACAGTGATGGATTGTCCTCCACAGATCTGATGAGATGTGTGGACAGGAGCAGCAGTGATAGATTGTCCTCCACAGGTCTGAGGAGATGTGTGGACAGGAGCAGCAGTGATAGATTGTCCTCCACAGGTCTGAGGAAATGTATGGAGAGAAGAAACAGTAATGGATTGTCCTCCACAGGTCTGAGAAGATGTGTGGACAGGAGCAGCAGTGATGGATTGTCCTCAAGTCTGAGGAAATGTATGGAGAGAAGCAGCAGTGATAGATTGTCCTCCACAGGTCTTAGGAGATGTGTGGAGAGAAGCAGCAGCGATGGATTGTCCTCCACAGGTCGGAGGAGATGTGTGGAGAGAAGCAGCAGTGATGGATTGTCCTTCACAAGTCTGAGGAGATGTATGAAGAGAAGCAGCAGTGATAGATTGTCCTCCACAGGTCTGAGGAGATGTGTTGAGAGAAGCAGCAGTGATGGATTGTCCTCCACGGGTTTTAAGAGATATGTGGAGAAAGCAACAGTGATGGATTGTCCTCCACAAGTCTGAGGAGATGTGTGGACAGGAGCAGCAGTGATGGATTGTCCTTCACAAGTCTGAGGAAATGTATGGAGAGAAGCAGCAGTGATAGATTGTCCTCCACAGGTCTTGGGAGATGTGGGGAGAGAAGCAGCAGCGATGGATTGTCCTCCACAGGTCTGAGGAGATGTGTTGAGAGAAGCAGCAGTGATGGATTGTCCTCCACGGGTTTTAAGAGATGTGTGGAGAAAGCAACAGTGATGGATTGTCCTCCACAAGTCTGAGGAGATGTGTGGACAGGAGCAGCAGTGATGGATTGTCCTTCACAAGTCTGAGGAAATGTATGGAGAGAAGCAGCAGTGATAGATTGTCCTCCACAGGTCTTAGGAGATGTGGGGAGAGAAGCAGCAGTGATGGATTGTCGTCCACAGGTCTGACGAGATGTGTGGAGAGAAGCAGCAGCGATGGATTGTCCTCCACAGGTCTGAGGAGATGTGTTGAGAGAAGCAGCAGTGATGGATTGTCCTCCACAGGTCTGAGGAGATGTGTTGAGAGAAGCAGCAGTGATAGATTGTCCTCCACAGGTCTTAGGAGATGTGGGGAGAGAAGCAGCAGCGATGGATTGTCGTCCACAGGTCTGACGAGATGTGTGGAGAGAAGCAGCAGCGATGGATTGTCCTCCACAGGTCTGAGGAGATGTGTTGAGAGAAGCAGCAGTGATGGATTGTCCTCCATGGGTTTTAAGAGATGTGTGGAGAAAGCAACAGTGATGGATTGTCCTCCACAAGTCTGAGGAGATGTGTGGAGAGAAGCAGCAGGCTAAATTTTCATGCACTACTTTGACTTCCTGTTCTTAATGCAATAAAGCCCTGATAAGATGTGAATTCAATTCAAACTCCTGAAGGAGTGACGATGAAATCACAGGGGGAGCAGAGAGCAGCCTACTGCGACACAAGGCATGATGGGAGACTTAGTGTAGTAAGAAAAGTTTAAATTGATGAACATTGACCCTGACGTGTGTGAAATTTGCATAGCGACAAGCAATTGGATTTCAGAGATTGGTCCGCTACAAAAAAAGTCTTCCTTTACAAATTAAAATTTGCCATTTCACAACAACATGAAGCATATTGTCCTTAAACATGTCGGGTCTTCCTAGCTGTCAGCTGATGTGCAGAGAAACAGACAGAAACACCAGGTTGTTGGTGTTTCTGCTGTGCTTTGATGAAGTAAAGGGCAATCTGACCCACATGCCATGAATATCTGTTGTATCGTGCTCAGTTGTTGTTGTTGTTGTTTTCATTTATTTGATTCAGTTTAAGCAGGCATGCAACACACAACACATGTGTCTGTCAGCAACATGACACGCCCACAGACACACTGCACAGACACACCCATAGATAGGCCCAATGTTGCTTCTCTCCACACATCTCCTCAGATCTGTGGAGGACAATCCATCGCTGCTGCTTCTCTCCACACATCTCGTCAGACTTGTGGAGGACAATCCATCACTGCTGCTTCTCTCCACACATCTCGTCAGACTTGTGGAGGACAATCCATCACTGCTGCTTCTCTCCACACATCTCCTCAGATCTGTGGAGGACAATCCATCACTGCTGTTTCTCTCCGCACATCTCCTCAGATCTGTGGAGGACAATCCATCACTGCTGCTTCTCTCCACACATCTCCACAGACTTGTGGAGGACAATCCATCACTGCTGTTTCTCTCCACACGTCTCTTCAGATCTGTGGAGGACAATCCATCACTGCTGCTTCTCTCCACACATCTCCACAGACTTGTGGAGGACAATCCATCACTGCTGCTTCTCTCCACACATCTCCACAGACTTGTGGAGGACAATCCATCACTGCTGTTTCTCTCCACACATCTCTTCAGATCTGTGGAGGACAATCCATCACTGCTGCTTCTCTCCACACATCTCCACAGACTTGTGGAGGACAATCCATCACTGCTGCTTCTCTCCACACGTCTCCACAGACTTGTGGAGGACAATTCATCACTGCTGCTTCTCTCCACACGTCTCCACAGACTTGTGGAGGACAATTCATCACTGCTGCTTCTCTCCACACGTCTCCACAGACTTGTGCAGGACAATCCATCACTGCTGCTTCTCTCCACACATCTCCACAGACTTGTGGAGGACAATCCATCACTGCTGCTTCTCTCCACACATCTCCTCAGATCTGTGGAGGACAATCCATCACTGCTGCTTCTCTCCACACATCTCCTCAGATCTGTGGAGGACAATCCATCACTGCTGCTTCTCTCCACACATCTCCACAGACTTGTGGAGGACAATCCATCACTGCTGCTTCTCTCCACACATCTCCTCAGATCTGTGGAGGACAATCCATCACTGCTGCTTCTCTCCACACATCTCCACAGACTTGTGGGGGACAATCCATCACTGCTGCATGGAGACAGTGACAGTTTAATGTGTCTCTGAAACTTCTTTACATTTAAATGAACATTTCAGACTGATTTTGGACCAGGTCTGTTGACACTCGAACATGGACAGACAAATGCCATGGGCCTTTATGGTGGTCACCGTCCTCTTGACTTTGAATCAGCGGCATCTTGAAGAGCCTCTCTTCATAGCAACATGTTGAGGAATACGACTTGAACAACAACAGAACCCGATGACAGACGCCCTCTGTGTGTGTGTGTGTGTGTGTGTGTGTGTGTGTGTGTGTGTGTGTGTGTGTGTGTGTGTGTGTGTGTGAAGAGGGGACCAAAGGGGTGCAAAGGTCACACATGTTTGAGTGAGTCTGGACTGGCGAGTGTTAAAACAGAATAAGTTGATCGACTGTTTGCATATCGATGCCTCCTCTAATCTTCTATTCACTTTCGTTTGGCCACGCTGGGTCCAAACTAGGTCCAAACTGGGTCATAACTGGGTCATATCTGGGTCCAAACCAGTTTCCATTTGGGAGATTTAAAAGCAGCCCCCTGCGTGCAACATGCCGGAGCGTCTGCAGGATTGTGCCAGATGAATCGGGTGTGTGTGGTGGTTAAACGAGGAGGAGAAAAAGTCTTTGAAGTCACTTCCACTTCCTGTGAGGAGCTTTAACCAGATGAGGAGAGCCTGGACTGTTTCCTCAGCACCTCATATTCCCTGGCTTTATGGCTGCAGCTTGACATCTCTTTACTGAAGCACTTCCCTTCAACCTCCACACCCGTCACCTGACCTGCTGTCACATGAGGAGGCAAAGCACCACCATGACCAAGTGTGGCAGTGCAACCTTTACCCGCTTGTAACTGTGTCTCACACACACACACACACACACACACACACACACACACACACAGAACAGTTGAGGTCTGCGTTGCATTACACGTCATGGTGTTTACAGGGATGCGGGCTGTAGTAAAAGTGGGACATCCATCCTCACATCCCGGCAGTTTTCCAGCATGTGCGGCGTCTGTAGCCTCCAGCTGAGTGACATGGCCTCTGCCCTGAGCAGATGGATGGCGTTATAGATTCTGTCATCCAGCGGCAGTCAGCAGCAGTTGGCACACATTCATTCATTCAGCTTTTTCTGTCCGGATCAATTTGTGGAAACAAAAGCTAAGTGTGGCTTTCGACTCAGCAGGCGTCCACACACACTCAGAACTCCTTCTGGACTCAGCAGGCGTCCACACACACTCAGAACTCCTTCTGGACTCAGCAAGCATCCACACACACTCAGGGCCACCTCAACGTGAGTCTCACTACAGACAGGATACCAAGACAGCGCCACTATCCTGTCCTTCTTCTGCCTCCTGGTGTCTTTTCTGTCTGTCTTCTTCTGTATCCACTCCTTCAGTTCAAACCTCTCTCTCTCTCGATCTCCCCCCTCCCCCCTCTCTGATCACACAGAAAAACATTTACGAGAGCTTCCAGGTCGACGCTGACTTCTCTGTGAACAAAGGAAATCCAGTCGTCTGGAAGCACTAACTGTCCGACCTTCGACCTCTGCCCCATTCACCCACCACGGGTGGCTGCTTGATGAGTTCAGAGGTTATGGATGAGAGTCAGTGGCCCTTGTGGGGAGGGTCTCTTTAACCCCTCCCCCCCATTACTCACAAAGCCTGCACAGGCCTCAGCCAATCAGATCACTCAATACTGACAAGCCCCCTCCCTTTCCTTAGTGTGTTTTGCCACACGCACATGCACGCATGCACGCACACACACACACACTAAACAAAACAAATGGTCAAGCAGGATAAGTGTGGCTTAGTGCCTGGCTAAACTAGGCGATCAGTGTGGTGGGTTTGTGTGTGTGTGGGGGGGGGTGGGATTTGGTGGAGCTGAGTGGAGAACAGCAGAATGAGTGGGGCAGGAGGAGGTAGTGGACAGTGTGTCGGGGGTGGAGTAGGTCAGATAAGGCGATTTGAGCTTAGCGTTGGTCACGCGACAGCCCCTCGTGGCCCCAATTCTCCACAACCAGCTGATTGTTCTCCTTCCTGTTTCCCCCCGTTTTGGGATTTTCCCACTGTTTGGTGGTCAGATATCCGATTTAGGGGTGGTTGTGATCTGTGTGTGTGGTGTGTTGGGGGGAGGGGGTCTCGGTTGACCTGAGTCTGTCTTGGTGCTGATGGAGAGATAAAGTTAAACAGAGGAAAGGCGAGAGTAGGGTGCAGGTGGAGGAGAGCCTGGAGAGGTGGAGGTATGCACTGGAGAGAAGAGGAATGAAAGTCAGCAGGAGCAAGACAGAATACCTATGTGTTAATGGGAGGGAGGACAGTGGAATGGTCAGGATGCAAGGAGTAGAGGTGATGAAGGAGTATGAGTTTAAATACTTGGGGTCAACTGTCCAAAGTAACGGGGAGTGCAGAAGAGAGGTGAAGAAGAGAGTGCAGGCAGGGTGGAGTGGGTGGAGAAGAGTGTCAGGAGTGATGTGTGACAGAAGGGTACCAGCAAGAGTTAAAGGGAAGGTTTACAAGATGGTAGTGAGACCAGCTATGTTGTATGGTTTGGAGACAGTGGCACTGATGAAAAGACAGGAGGTGGAGGTGGCAGAGATGAAGATGATAAGATTTTCATTGGGAGTGATGAAGAAGGACAGGATTAGGAAGGAGTATATTAGAGGGACAGCTCAGGTTGGACGGTTTGGAGACAAAGCAAGAGAGACAAGATTGAGATGGTTTGGACATGTGTGGAGGAGAGATGCTGGGTATACTGGGAGAAGGATGCTGAATATGGAGCTGCCAGGGAAGAGGAGAAGAGGAAGGCCAAAGAGGAGGTTTATGGATGTGGTGAGGGAGGACATGCAGGTGGCTGGTGTGACAGAGGAAGATGCAGAAGACAGGAAGAGATGGAAACGGATGATCCGCTGTGGCGCCCCCTAACGGGAGCAGCCGAAAGTAGTAGTAGTCGTAGTAGTAGAGGAAAGTCAGATGTGTGTCATTCCTCCTGCGTCAGACAAGTTTCAGTAGAAACATCGGAGATATCAGATGCAGGTGTAGTGTACATAATAATATGCAATACTCGCTGTAATACTCGGTGCATACTGCATTCTACTACTGAAAACCACACGCTATGTATGAAGTGTAGGAGGACAAACTCAAACCGTCAGAAATGACAGAAACCAACATAAAGAAATGGACGTAGCGACGCTTTGTCCCTGCTAAACAGCATAACATGCAGTCTGCTGCTTTACAGCTGGCCGGAGGTTCACAGACGAGTTAAGACTCCCACGTCTCTTATTTTAATCCTCTCCAGAATTTCTTTGTTTCCAGCAGCAGACCCTGTCGGTCCCTGACTGAAGTGACAGTTATTTGGTTGATTATAAATGAAGGGACATTGTGTTGGCGACAGGTTGAATTAGTGTTTCCAGTCTGAACGTGATGCCGGCGACTCCACCGGCTTCTTCTGTTCTCCATGCAGACGAGCAGCGAGGGCACCGGAGGACTGAGAGACGAGACACTTTCTCACTGCAGTGTGTTGCTTATGCTGAAGCCTCAAAGGCCCATAACCATACACACACGCACACAGAGTTAGTGACAACACGGCCTCTGTCTCTACCCCCCCCCCCCCCGCGCGGGTCTTATCTGATGGGCGGTCCTCAGCAGGGGGCTCCTGTCTAACACGGGACATCTGGGAAAGTGTGCCCATGCCAGCAGGTCTGGCTGCTGTCGGATAAAGACACACTGGAGGCAGAGCGAGCGAGAGGGGAATAGAGTGGCCGATCCTGTGACCCAGCCGAGAGGCTAACCATGCTGTCTGTCGATAACTGGGGGAAGCACTCGGGCTGGTGTGATGGTGGTGTGGCCTACTTTCTCCCAGAGACCCACATTCCCGCAGTAGAGTCTGGGTTATGCAGAGCTCAGACACTTCGCTCACCGCGGCTCATGGAGCTCAGGGATATCTGTACGGAATTCTTGGCGTTGTTCTGGGATAACAGCGCTGGTAAAAATGGAGGAAAGTTCACGTGAGGTAAGTGGAATGAATACCGGGCCTGTGCTAAGGGTTGACCCTCCTTTTTTGCGTGTGTCCTCTCTGAGAGCCTCTCAGGTTTGTGGATCCGTCGTCCTGTGGTGTAGTGATGTACAGGTCATGAACGAATCGTTCAAAACAAACGACTGAGTCGGGAGTAACAACTCCTCATCTCCATTAACGCCTTCACTCACTCGCCTCTCCCGCTAGCGAGTGCAAACTGCGAAGATGAGGTGAGACAGCGTGTCACGATGGCAACGCTTATATTAATTGTATTTGTGGAAATGTGTAAGTTAACTACTGTACTATGCTGCCCTGAGAGAAAAGAAAGCACTTTGGTACTTGTTTCAACTCAGTGCTCGCTCTCCCAGTCCGGAGCTGAAGGGGTCAGGCTGCACGAACCACTCACTCACTCACTACTTCCGTGCCACAGTCAGTAACTCTCCATGAATTTTGATTGGCCCCTTATTAGTAGTTTGCTGCTACAGATTCTGATTGTTCCATCCTGAAATTCAGCAGTGCGTCTGTCTGCAGCAACAGTCCGATGAGCAGCCTGTGTTGCTGCAGACGCTGTTCTGAGACGGCGCTGACTGCCCTTCGCGTCTTTTAAGCAGTACGACGGGCCTTCGTTTTGAAGGGAAAACAGTCATTTTAAATCAATACAATTATTTCATTTGTTTTTTATTACCACTATTTTGTTATTGTCTTTACCTCACAGTTGGTTTAATTGGTTTAGTGCTGCAGTGTGTTGGTCAGCTGGTGTTGTTTGTTACTGCTGGTCCGCTTGTCTGAGTGACGGTGTAGAAAGTACTCACAATACACTTCATGTACGTCTCACAAAGGTAATTAAACGCTTTCAGCTGCTGCCTTGAACCTAAACTCTGGCATGTTCTGCACTGCTCACACTTGAAGGTTTCCCCTGCACACAAACATGGGGAAAGGGCGGCTCGGTGGCGCAGTGGTTAGCGCGGTCGCCTCACAGCAAGACGGTCCTGGGTTCGAGCCCCGGGGTAGTCCACCCTTGGGGGTCGTCCTCTGTGTGGTTTGCATGTTCTCCCCGCGTCTGCGTAGGTTTCCTCCGGGTGCTCCGGTTTCCTCCCACAGGCCAAACACATGTAGGTCAGGTGACTCGGCCGTACTAACCTGTCCCTGGGTGTGGGTGTGTGTGTGGGCCCCGTGGCGGCCTGTCCAGTGTCCCCCCGCCTGCCGCCCAATGACTGCTGGGATAGGCTCCAGCATTCCCGCGACCTCGGTGGGATAAGCGGTTGGATAATGGAAGTAACATGGGAAACGGAGCGGCAGTACAACAGTGGGTAACATTTTAAGCGTCACAATCCCAACGCCATGACTCGTTTGACCATCACAGTTTGATCCACTTTGCTCCCAACACATTTGGAACATCTAGAAGAGCCGCACGATTACGTTATTTTGTCCCATTCAAGTTAGCGGAGGAGGGCTAACCCGGAAGTTAGCTCACGCTGGTGCGCATGCTCTCTAGGCGCTGGGGCCGGTGGGGGAATCCCCAGGCTCTGGGCTACTAACTCCTAGACTCGAGTAACCTGAAAAGTCGACCTTCTTTAGAGTTACTCATACACACACGAGTCGGTAAAGAGTCAGACGTCCCGTCACCAGTACAGTAAGTGGATTAAGGTGGTCAGGATTCTGGTACTTTATTTGTACTCAACATAACCCTCGCGAACAACTTGACTTTGCTTCTTCTCTTCCTGATACGCCGCGCTGCATCTTCTTCTCTTAACCCAGCATCTGCCTTCACAGGCCCTCTATTCCCCACTAGTGGATAGTCCGCTTTACTACAACTAGTGTGGTGGGCTAGTCTGTTGTAACGCTGACACACTTTCATTCAGGGGGGAAAAGACAGGAATAAATATTTGCAATACATAAAATGATAACTGGTGTGGTTTAAAGTCTTGATAATAAGAATTATGGCTTGTTATGCCAGAATGAGGGCGGTTTTTTTCCAGTCAGTGAGACAGGATGCGGCACCTCATCTGGTTTGGGAGGATCAGAGCTCAGGCTGATTGGAGCCTTAATTGAAGTTAAACAAACCAAGTGTTTGAAATTCAGTTTGAGTGCTGAGAGGGTCAGAAAAGCCAGTCTGCTTTCCCCTTCACACACACACACACACACACACATGAGGCCCTCTCTCTCTCTCTGATGTTTTCAGCAGGTTTGTGGAGAACGCTGAGATTAATCACACTGAGTGTTTGGGTTCAGCTGTAGCAGGGAGGTTGTCATGTAAGAGATATATTCCATTCATCGTGTAACATACACACTATATGAACAAAAGTATTGGGACACCTGGCCATTAGACCTACAGGAGCTTTTATGACATCCCATTCTAAATCCATAGGCATTAAAATGGAGTTGGTCCCCCTTTGCAGCTATAGCAGCTTCCACTCTTCTGGGAAGGCTTTCCACAAGATTTTGGAGTGTGTCTGTGGGAATTTTTGCCCATTCACCCAGAAGAGTATTTGTGAGGTCAGGCACTGATGTTGGACGAGAAGACCTGGCTCACAATCTCCGTTCTAGTTCATCCCAAAAGTGTTCGATGGGGTTGAGGTCAGGGTTCTGTGCGGGCCAGTCGAGTTCTTCCACACCAAACTCACCCAACCATGTCTTAGATATGATAAGATACTTTATTGTCATTGTGTACACACAGCAAAAATTTGTTTGGTGACTCTCAGACCAGCAACGCTAGACAAGGTAAATAATAATAATTTAAAAAAACAAGATTAAAAACAAGAACAAACAACATTTAGTATAAATCATGGACCTTGCGTTGTGCACTGGGGCACAGTCATGCTGGAACAGAAAAGGACCCTCCCCAAACTGTTCCCACAAAGTTGGAAACATACATTTGTCCAAAATGTCTTGGTATGCTGAAGCATTAGGATTTCCCTTCACTGGACCTAAGGGGCCTATAGCCCACCTCCTGAAAAACAACCCCATACATTACCCCTCCTCCACCAAAATTGGCACAATGCAGTCAGGCAGGTAATGTTCTCCTGGTATCCACCAAACCCAGACTGGTCCATCAGACTGCCAGACAGAGAAGTGTGATTCATCACTCCACACAACATGTTTCCACTGCTCCAGAGTCCAGTGGCAGCATGCTTTACACCACTCCATCCCACGCTTGGCATTGTGCTTGGTGATGTACAGGGCCGGATCTCTGCATAGGCCGACAAGGCCCAGCCCTAGGGCCCAAATTTCCGAGGGGCCCAAAATTATGGAGGGAAGGGGGAAATATATTTTAAAATTATTATTATTATTATTTTATTAGTAGCATTTTTTAACATATCAACAATTCCTATGACACTTACACACCAAATAAATATATGCCTATTAATCTGGAATAATTATCATGCCATAAAAAGAAATAACGTAAATGAAAATGTGGTATCAGTCAATTTAACTCTAAGAACTCCATCTCCCAGAATGCCATACCGGATTTGCCTTTAACTTGAACTGTTAATTGAAGTTACAGCAGAGAAACCGCATCCACGCAGATCCATGCTTAATTTTTGAAAAGAGCTACAGAATGCAGTCAGGTGCAGCAAAGCGTCAAAAAAGAAAACAAGAAGAAGCAGAGGCTGAACACCAAAGAGGGGCATTTGAAAAATATGGGTGGGGGCGCCCAAAACGGAGGTGAGGCCTAGGGCCCATTAACGTCATGATCCGGCCCTGGTGATGTAAGGCTTGCATGCAGCTTGCATGGAAACCCATTCCATGAAGCTCCCGGTGCAGGTTTTGTGCTGATGTGAACGCCAGAGGAAGTTTGGAACTCTGCAGTTATTGAGTCAACGGAGCGTTGGTGACTTTTACGCACTATGCACCTCAGCACTCGTTAACCCCGCTGTGTGACTTTACGTGGTCTGCCACTTCCTGGCTGAGATGCTGTTGTTCCTAAATGCTTCCACCTTTCAATAATACCACTTACAGTTGACCGTGGAACATCCAGCAGGGAAGAAATTTCACCAACTGACTTATTGCAAAGGTGGCATCCTATGACAGTATCACGCTTGAATTCACTGAGCTCTTCAGAACAACCCGTTCTTTCATAAATGTTTGTAAATGCAGACTGCATGGCTAGCTGCTGGATTTATTCACCTATGGCAGTGGGTCTGAATGAAACACCTGAATTCAGTGATTAAGAGGTGTGTCCCAATACTTTTGTCACAACACATTTAGGATCCTGCCTTGCATGTAAACTAGCTCTCAGTCAGGACAGACTGCATCTCATACTTTGTGGTTTGGTTTGAGGTCTTCATTCTTGTTGCAGATATGACACTGAATAATAATCCAAAGTGCATTTGAGTTTCTTGAGATGAAAAATGATTATGTCTTTATCCTCTCCCAAGTTCTTTTTTCGCCAATGATCACTTCTCTGAGTTGTGTGGTGAGGATTTCGGTCATGGCATTGAGAAGTCCTGGCTCATATGTGGAGGTAATTTTGCAAAGCCTTGTTCATGCTTGCTGCTGCAGCCCTGCAGGTCCTCAGGAGAGATGATCGACAGGTTGTTGAAGCAGAACTTCCCTCGACAAATAGGAATAATGAAAGTTGGGCAGTTTCACAAGAGCAGTGGTCACACAGCAGTCATTCAGGTCTGTGTCAGACTAGTTTGTCGTTGTACAGGGTGTCCTTACAAGACCTCAAATATCTTCAATTTTGAATTTCAATTTTTTGAAAACTTGAACCGTGTGATCCCTGCAGACAGGCTGTGTAGAGGCCTGAGGTAAAGAAGTGTTACTGCTTCGTCTGTCTTTACTGGACGGAGGAACCTGAACACGGTACTACTGATGGTACAAACTTGGCACAAGCTATGTTTCCTTACAAATATATTGCAAACGTCAAGTGAAATTTACAAAAGTCCATAAATGGAAGCGTGAATTGCTGCATGTTTCCATTAGCTGGTGATTTTGGAGAAAATAACATGCAGCACAGGACATGACCACGTCATCACAACAGCACTGATGGTTGCTTTCAACGGCTGACAGCCTTGTCTTGTGACGATACTGTAACACAAGTGCTCCTCGGCCGACAAAGGGCTCTTATGTTGAAAAGATTCATGTGGTCCTTTCTGAACTCGCGTAGCTCTTTCAGGATCAAGCCCAGGTTAATATCGCGGTTCGACTCCGGGCCCGTGACCGGCTGCATGTCATCCTCTATACTGCTGCTAGCTTGTGAAGGTCTATCCTCATCTTCTTCCTCGTGTTCTTTACTTTGTGCGAGACATTGCTTCCCCTTATAGGCGTTTTCGTTGGCCTGCTGTATCTACACGTGCTTTAACACGTTTCAGAAAAAAATCCAGTTATATCAGGCAACTTTTAAATCTTACTGTTGAGAACGGATTGCTTTATGGTGCCGTCACCTAGCCAGCTAGATCGGAAGTCCAAGTCGTTTGTTTTATTGTCCTTTATTTGTCATCATCTCTCCACTGAGACTGTTGAATGTCAATAAGAGTCTGATGTCCGCCGTCCTGCTGTCGCGACCTGTTGTCATCGATACAACCACATCAACAATGTGTGTTGAGGTCAAAGTTGAGCTTACGGAGGTCAAGGACACGTGGCCTTTATTCAGGTGGAAATACTGAGAGGAGTGATTTTACTGCATTTGTTTGGTCTCTGTTTTGCATGCAGCATCAGAGTATCCGGGATGTAAAACAGAAGAACAGATTTTCAGCCAACCAGGTGCTGAAGCTGAAGCTGATCCACTGCGTTTACCTCTGTAATGACTCTGTTAGCCCATGTCACCACCAACACACAACCACACTTCTCCACACAAACATCACCACCAACACACAACCACACATCGCCACACAAGCCAGCTGGTCCATTCATTCTGCAGTGTGTGTATGTGTGTGTGTGTGTGGGGGGGGGGGGTGGTGTAAACCAAGCAGGAAGTTCAGATTCATTGAAAAATTATAATAATAAAAAAGCAGCCATCCATCTTGGGACTCTGGCCCTAATCCAGCTTCATTGATCCTGATCCAAATCTCTCTCACTGCTGTTCAGCCCTGAGGCGAGCTTCTAATCTGCCATGTAGAACTTTACAACCCAGCCAGAACTATACGAATAACATTGACCTGATACTCTCTCTCTGCCTCTCTCTCTGTCAATTCAATTCACAGGGCTTGATTGGCATGAAAGTTTTACAACAATGTTGCCAAAGCATCACAAATACAGTTTGAAGGTACACAATAACACTAATGATGAACATCAACACAACATTGTAACGATCAATAAAGAAACAATAACACCGCCATAACAATAGAGAAACAGAAGCAGATCAGAAGGTGGAGCATGGGTTGTGAGGAGACTACAGCTGTCATGTGTTGTGTTGCTTGTCTCAGGCTGTCACATGACCTGACATTGTTGTAACAATGCTTCTTGGAAGTAAATCTTCTATCAGGCAGCCGATTGTCAGCACCTGGGGTACCAGAAGCTCAAAACAAGAGTCAACAGGCTGTCACATGACCTGACATGTCTCACTGCATCTATGAGCTGACACTGTTTTCCTCAAGTACATGTTGCGTTTTGGTCTGGTCAGAGAGTGTCCAAGTCATTTTGGTTTGGTCAGAGAGTGTGTCCAAGTCATTTCGGTCTGGTCAGAGAGTGTGTCCAAGTCATTTTGGTCTGGTCAGAGAGTGTGTCCAAGTCATTTTGGTCTGGTCAGAGAGTGTGTCCAAGTCATTTTGGTCTAGTCAGAGAGTGTGTCCAAGTCATTTCGGTCTGGTCAGAGAGTGTGTCCAAGTCATTTTGGTCTGGTCAGAGAGTGTGTCCAAGTCATTTCGGTCTGGTCAGAGAGTGTGTCCAAGTCATTTTGGTCTGGTCAGAGAGTGTGTCCAAGTCCTTTTGGTCTGGTCAGAGAGTGTGTCCAAATCCTTTTGGTCTGGTCAGAGTGTGTGTCCAAGTCCTTTTTGGTCTGGTCAGAGAGTGTGCCCAAGTCATTTTGGTCTGGTCAGAGTGTGTCCAAGTCATTTTGGTCTGGTCAGAGAGTGTGTCCAAGTCATTTTGGTCTGGTCAGAGTGTGTCCGAGTCATTTTGGTCTGGTCAGAGAGTGTGTCCAAGTCATTTTGGTCTGGTCAGAGAGTGTGTCCAAGTCTTGGAATTTACATTTAATTTTTGTGAAGAATTTGGTTCTTAAGTCTTCGTATGTGCTACATTGTAGCAGGAAGTGTTGCTCTGTCTCCACCTGTCTCTCTGGACAGAGTTGACACAGCCTGTCTTCTCTAGGCAGCAGGTCTGCCTGTGTCGGCCAGTCTCTATGGCCAAGCTGTGATCACTGAGTCTCTACATAGTGTCTTTCTCAGTTTCTGATCGGTCACGGTGGTCAGTAGTCTGCCATCATGTACCGTCTGTTTAGAGCCACATAACACTGAAGTTTGCTTTGGGTTTTTGTGATAGATGTCCAGTGGTTAATGTAATTTTCTTTTTTTTAGCTATAATGTGGTTGGGCCAGATTGTGTGAAGGTTGTCCTGATGACTTGTGCTGTTGACTGAGCTGAGCCTCAGGACCAGCTGGCTGAGGGGACTCCTCTCTTTGTTCTCCTCTTGGTAACTGAGAGCTTTGTGATGGTAGAAGTTGGGGTCACTTGCTTTTAGGTGTTGGCAGAATGTGATTGCTCTTTTCTGCATTGTTATTAACAGGGGAAACTGGCCCGGTTCTGCTCGGCATCCATTGTTGGGCGTGTTCCTGTGTACTCTGAGAATGCTCTTGCAAATCTCAGTGTGCAGGGTTTCGATTGGGTGTTTGTTTCATTTTTCAGTCTTGATTTACAAGAGGACCCCACACTTCACTACCATATAGTAACATTGGCTCAGTTATGGATTTGAATATTTTGAGCCATGTTCTAACAGGTATGTCTATGTTTGAAGACTTTTTTATAGTATAGAAAGCCCTTCTTCCCTTGTCTCTGAGATCATTAATAGTGAGATTGAAATTTCCTGTAGAGGTAATTATTAGCCCCAAATATGTGTAGCTGTGTGTGTGTTCTATGTCAGTGGAGCCTAGTAAGAACCTATTTGGGTTTCCCTGACACCTGGGTCGTTTCTGGAAGACCATAATTCTAGATGTTTTCAGATTAACTGTCAGAGCCCAGGTCTGACAGAAGTTTTGCAGATGATCCAGTTGCTGTTGTAATGCCTCTTTAGATGGAGCTGATAATATTAGATCATCTGCAAAAAGTAGGCATTTAATTTCTGTGTCAGAGAGGGTGAGACCAGGGATATCTGATTGTTCTAGAGATGCTGCCAGTTCATCAATATAAATGTTAAACAAGGTGGGGCTGAGACCACAGCCCTGTTTCACACCCCTACTTTGGGGGAAAAAAATCTGTTTCCATATTGGCAATTTTCACAGCACATTTATTATTCATATACATTGTTTTAATTATGTCATATGTTTTCCCCCCTACACCTTTTTCAGTTAATTTCAGGAACAGACCGTTGTGCCAAGTTGAGTGAAACACTTTTTTGAAATCTACAAAGCAAGAGAAAATGGTTTTCTTGTTTTGGTGGACATGTTTATTAATGAGGGTGTGGATGGTATAGACATGGTCTGTAGTTTGATGTTGGGATTTAAAACCGATTTTACTTCTGCTCAAGACATTATGTTCACTGAGGAAGTCTTGCAGTCGGCTGTTTAGGATGCTGCAGTATAACTTCCCCAGGTTGCTACTGACACAAATGCCTCGGTAATTGTTTGGGTCAAATTTATTTCCATTTTTTTTTATCACTTTAGTTTTTATTGAAGTTTTTAGGTCAATACAAACATGGATTTATTTCCATTTTTAAAGATTGGTGTGACAGTTCCCTTGCTCCAGATGTCAGGGAAATATCCATTGCTCAGAACGAGGGTGAATAATTTTAATATGGCAATGTTGAATTTATGGTTGCTAAATTTCAGCATTTCATTTAAAATACCATCAGGACCACTGGCCTTCCTTAGTTGTAGGGCCTGGATCTTAGCCTGCAGCTCTTCTTTGGTAATCTGGTAATCTAAAGGGTTTTGATTGTCTTTAATGGTTGATTCTAGGGTTTGTAGCTTGTTGAGGGGATAATTTTGGGCCAGACTCAGTGTAATAGTACTGTACAGGTTTTCAAAGTGTTTTTTTTTCATATTTCACCATTTTGAATAGCCAATTCTTCCTTGTGTCTCTGTCTCTCGCTCTGTCTCTGTCTCTCTCTGTCTGTCTCTCTGTCTCTCTCTCTGTCTGTCTCTCTCTCTATCTCTGTCTCTCTGTCTCTTTTTTTATTTTATCAAAAGTGGTGCTATAATGATGCAATATATCCTGTGGCAGGTGAAGAATTAATATTTAATACCATTTTTAAGTAAGTGATGAAATTGTAACTTTAACCGTGCTGTACAGTAATTCTTTGTCATGGAAAAAAATTTTTGGATTTTTTTTCAGTCTTTTCAATAAATGCTTATCAAATCAAATATCTCTCTCTCTCTCTCTCTCTCTCTCTCTCTCTCTCTCTCTCTCTCTCTCTCTCTCTCTCTCTCTCTCCATATATATATAGGTATATTTATTTTTTTAAAACTTAGCACAAAAAGTAAGGAAATGTGTGTTTGGTAGATTATGTCTTTGTTGTAACAATGCTTCTTGGAAGTAAATCTTCTATCAGGCAGCCGATTGTCAGCATCTGGGGTACCAGAAGCTCAAAACAAGAGTCAACAGCAACAGCAAAATAAGCTGTTTGGCATTGGCAGAGAAGATTTGACAAATTATTCATGGGCACAACCCACATACTCAGCTCTGCTGATCATCCCACAAATGCATGTTCCTTACAAATTGGGCGCCATTTAAAAGGCAAATAACCAGGCTTTATAACAGTATAAGATTTATTGCCAAGAAGCATTGTTACAACAAAGAAATAATCTACCAAATACACATTTCCTTACTTTTTGTGCTAAGTATATACACTCACTGGCCACTTTATTAGGTACACCTTGCTAGTACCGGGTTGGACCCCCTTTTGCCTTCAGAACTGCCTTAATCCTTCGTGGCATAGATTCAACAAGGTACTGGAAAATTCCTCAGAGAGTTTGGTCCATATTGACATGATAGCATCACGCAGTTGCTGCAGATTTGTCCGCTGCACATCCATGATGCGAATCTCCCGGTCCACCACATCCCGATGACCTCTGGCATCAACAAGGCATTTTCGCCCACAGAACTGCCGCTCACCGGATATTTTCTCTTTTTCGGACCATTCTCTGTAAACCCTAGAGATGGTAGTGCGTGAAAATCCCAGTAGATCAGCAGTTTCTGAAATACTCAGACCAGCCCGTCTGGCACCAACAACCATGCCATGTTCAAAGTCACTTAAATCACCTTTCTTCCCCATTGTGATGCTCGGTTTGAACTGCAGCAGATCGTCTTGATCATGTCTACATGCCTAAATGCATCGAGTTGCTGCCATGTGATTGGCTGATTAGAAATTTGCGTTAACGAGCAGTTGGACAGGTGTGCCTAATAAAGTGGCCGGTGAGTGTGTGTATATATATATATATATATATATATTCTGTCTCTCACTCCCTCTCTCTCTCTCTCTCTCTGTCGATCTCTCTCTCGCTCTCTGTGTCTCGGTGGGTGTCTTCGTCCCTTGTGTTGATGAAGGTCTGTGTATGTGAGGGTCACATTAACACCAGTGTGTAACTAGTGTTGGATGACATCATCAGTCAGAAGATTTAATCACTTCTCCAAACTCCCATTTAATGGACATAATTGATGTCATATTTATTCATTTAAGATCATTTCGTGAATTACATTACAGCTGGGGTTGTATATGAATGCATTACTTTAACCGTGTTTAAAATGTCCTTAAAAAGACAGATTATCTTCATTTTAATGTGAGTTAACAGAAAATGTGTAAATGCGTATATCGTAATTTGTTGATGTTGATGGTGAATGTTTTCATCACTGTTATTATTATGCTGGGGTATTTAACTTGGGGTATGTATCACTGGCTGTGCTGAGTGACGATTAGGTGTCTTGTTTGTGCAGGGTGGGAGGAGGCAGAAATAGATGAGTGGCAGCAGTCTTAAATGAAGTGTAGCTGAGTGTGTAAAGCAGCAGCCTGTTGACTGATGATGACATGTTTTGTTTGCAGGATGGAAGAGACGGTGCGGTCGTTGCTGCAGAATCCAGCCGTTGTGGAGCAGACGTCTCTAGACACAGTGGACATTATGACGGCCTACAAGGTACCCCCCCCCCCACACACACACACACCTCTAAACTACCTGTCCCTCCTTTTGCCTCACATCCGTTTCCCTGTCAAGCACAGAGAGCTGAGGATGGGTCATTGAAATGAGACAGGTTAGGGAGTCCAATTTACTAAGCGTTAATGCCAATGCTAGCACTAGCTTGAGTTGCAGCTTGTCTGTGGTCAGAGGGCACAACCGGCAGGGCTTTGGTGCAAAACATTATATCTATTTTCATGATATCCATTTTCAGAGCCTTATTTAGTGTTGGTTGTATCATACTTCAAAAAACACAGCTGGCTGCATCACCTGAAAGTATTTTATTTTGTTTCATTTTTGCTGGGAAATCAGATTTCTCACTACAGCTTGAGTAGTAATCTCCAGCTGTGGTTATTTTCGTGCCAGCAACTGTTTCATGTTATTAGCTGTCATGTTTCCCAGTTGGTTGGCAGTCAAAGTCCATCATTTTTAGTTCACAGATCTACAGAGCTGCATAAAGCTGAGGTGAATAAAGTATTCTGATTCTGAAGCTCTTCTTCGCTGACCCTGTTGTGTAACTCAGCGTTGCTTCTGGGATGAACGGGGACGGATGCAGACACAGAGTACAGAGTAGTTTTCTAAATGAAAGGTGAGGTCATGTGTCTCAGTCACATGCCCCCATAGGGAGCAGCACAGTTGGTGCTTCATTCTGCCCATGCATGCTGTTTGCTGCTGGTACGTATAGTAGTACTAGAGCCTGCACTCAGGAGGGTTTATATGGTTGGTTCAGACAGCTACAGTTAAGGCATCTATTTTCTTCTTATCTCAACAGTATACAGTATAGTGCAGCCATTCCCAAACTTCAGGATGCCACAGCACAATTTGAAATCTGAAACTCTTGCGCAGCCCACCCAAACCTTTAATCCCAACTCCGACCAAGATGAAGTATCTCCCTTTTATAGTTTTATTTCATAAACAGAACAGTTCTGTGTGAACAATTCTATTTTTTGAATGCAAATATTTAATCATAAATATGTTATGGTAATTTCTATCTTAATTACAAAATTATAAATTAAAAAGGTTTTATTTATTTATTGTAAATGACCACCCGCTGCCCACCTGCAGCATCTTCGCAGCCCACCAGGGGGCGCAGCCCACACTTTAGGAATCTAGTACAGAGACAACCACGGAGGCTGGAAAAACTAAACTGAAGCATCTGTCTTCCGGTTATCGGTCCATTGTTCTGAACATTAGACAGCTGAGAACAGACCAAAACCCATTTATTCCTATTTAACCTCAGTTCCCACAGAAAGTGGACTGATTAGACCTCATTAGCCCGACATAAGTATCAAATTCTGCTTCTCACAATAATGTTTATTACTAACACAAAGTGCTAAATGGACTCCTCCTTCATGCAAATTAATGAAATGGAAGTAAGTGATGTAAGTTCAGCCGGCATGCTTCATCAGAGACTGTACATCACGCCAAATTAAAGAACTAAAAATGGATTCCAAGGTGGCAGAATGGCTTCATAAAAATACTTGGGTGGTAATAGGAGCCAGATAATGTGAAACATCAGCACAATAAGACTAAATATGGATTTTCTGACTTTCTGTTCACCCAGTGAGGCTGAACTGACCCGATTAGCTGTCTTAAGTCCTGCAGCAGCCTCGCTTGTTTGCCATTCTTTACAGGATGTCGTTACGCAAGGACCAACCTGCGAGTTAATAATCCCGAGTGGAGTTCTAAAGATGGCATTAGTACAGCAGGTGGAGTGAGGAAGACGACTGTCCTTCATCCTTCAAACCTGAGATTCAATGTCCGGTGTGCACAAGCGGCCTCCCTGCCGGCTGGTCTTTAGGAAGACTCTATTTAAAAGCCGTGGGAGGCATACTATAAGACAGGAAGTACTGAACTGTGTGTATATGAAGAATGACAGATGAAGCTCAGTTTCACTCAGAACTGCAGAACTCATTATTGCTCTCAAATGTGACTTTCTTGGCATATAATCATAAATAGATTTTAATATGAATAAGAAATTGATGGGGTGTGGAAAAGCAGTAGGGCGTAAATAGGTTTGCACTTTGTACTATGAAAAAAAATCATGAACGTTAACTCAGATTTGTTTCAAGAAATTAAGATTTTAGGGACTCAGATTTTGAAAGAATAGATAAATTGATGAAAGATTTATTTGAAGCAGGGGTTGTGCAGTGTCGGGGTTTGAATCGAAGATGTTTTGACAGACTTGGTGTTATTTGATGTTGCTGTACGACAATAAAACGTACATACGTTATGTGGTCTCTCTTTGGTGGACACCATAACTGTAAAGGCCGGCTGTGAGTCACAAGTTCCCTCCAGAACCTCTGTGGAAAATATTAGCGGGTCCTTTAACACCATTGCTGAAAGAAAAAAAACCCCACTGTGTCCAAAACCGGCCATATGAACACAGAAAGCAAACCTTCAAACAGAACATCCCATCACTGAGACCAACAAGATGGAGAGTCTCACCTACGTTTAGAGCCAATTGGATCTGCTTTACCAGAAGTTATTTCCATTATTTCCAATTCCTATCAGGAGAGAAGGAAGTCTCTCTCTCTCTCTCTCTCTCTCTCTCTCTCTCTCTCTCTCTCTCTCTCTCTCTCTCTCTCTCTCTCTCTCTCTCTCTCTCTCTCTCTCTCTCTCTCTCTCTTGCTTGCTCTCTCTCTCTCCATTTGGGTATAGGGCAGAGTTGTCGGTTGGCTCCATCCCTCATTGCTGCAAACTTCATCTTCTTCCACCACATTACCTGAAGGTATATTCAGGCTGACAATTATCTGTCAGGGCTTCAGTGTAGAAATGAAGAATGTCCGTCGTGCATGTGATGATACATCAGGCTCTACCAACTGATCGTCTCCTTGATATTTAGAGAAAAAACTACCATTACTTCATCCAGAGCTCATTGAGCGACTGTTTTCTCCTGCTGAAGAGAGGATGTGAAGATGGCTGTGGAAGGAAGAAGAGCTCATTTAGCCAAGTCTATAAGAGCATAGAGGAGAGGAATGGCTTCCAGGACCGACCACACAGACTGTTGAACAGATTTTTAGGCTGATGTGTGATGATAGGCTTGTGATGTGTCTCTATCTTTTTATATGTTTATTTGAATAGGGACAGAAACATAACACTGAGTATTTAACCTATGCTCTTTTGTCACATAGTGAAATACTTCTAGTCAAAGCTAATTTGCTGTGTTTGTGCCCAGCTTTTATTAAAAACATATACATAGGGTGTCCGGGTAGCTTAGCGGTCTATTCCATTGCCTACCAACATGGGGATCCAGGTTCGAATCCCCGTGTTACCTCCAGCTTGGTCGGGCGACTCTACAGACACAATTGGCCGTGTCTGCGGGTGGGAAGCCGGATGTGGGTATGTGTCTAGTAGCGCTAGCGCAGTGACTCTTCTTCCTAAGCTACCAGGTGACTGAATGTGTGGTTCGTCACTTGTTCTGTCCATGGTGAAATCAATGGTGAAGTTCCAATCCCCACCTATGATCAGCTGCTCCTGACCATACGTCTGCAGCTTATCCCTCAAAACACTGAGAAGGGCTAATCTGTCAGCTCCCTGACAGAAAAGGCACTTCACTTTCTACCCTTACAATCAGACACCTCCCCTTAACTAACTTCACAGATGATACAATCCTCGGATTGCTTTTTTTCGTTAGCAACACGTTAGCAAACCAACTTCACTGAAGTTGGTTCCATGGCTGAGTGTATATGACCCCTCCCACCACCACCCCAGTCTTTCTCATTAGTTTGGTCATGATGAGTTTCCTGCAGAAAAACCACATCTAGCTTTTTCTGCTTCACAACCTCAGCCACTAAAACCCTCTTACAGCCATTAGTGTTAAGAGATCCAACCCTGAGCCCCTGCATAAGATAGCGTTTTTTATCATCAAGCAGCTCAAAACCAACCAACTTCTGCAAATGACCAATAGATCTGCTGAACTTTGCTTTATTTTAGAATATTTTACTGACTACCCAAAAGTTTCATCCAAAAAACCATTAATGTCCTCCAGAGAACACAGATCTGTGCTGTGGTATGATGTTTTGCCAACTGACACACTGTCAGACTCCGAATTGTAATCCATATCCTCAGCCTGGCTCCTGGGACTGTCCTCTACACTCTCAGTGTTCCCTTCAGTAGGCCTACCTCCACCCTTCACACTGTGTCTCTCACCACTGAGCACATCCTCAGTCCCTGCCAAGCTGCTGGATGCAGCCGCCTGTTCAGCTGCGAGCGTTTCTGCAAGCTCTGCCCCCGGCTCCGAGGCCATGGGCTGAGAGCCTGTTTCCTCATCTACAACCGGCGGAGCAGGCTGATCCTCCGACTGACTCTGTTCTCGTCTCCCCGCCTCGGAGACATGATCAGGGGGCGGGATGTTAGCCTCTGCGGTTTCTTTCTCTGCTTGCTGTCTGTGCGGACATGCGAAGCGCTTATGGCCGACATCACCACACTCAAAACATTTCACCTGCCCCGAACTAGAATACACCATGTACGAGCCATTACCGAGTTTAACTCTAAAGGAATTCTCCAAACTCTGTGTCAGAATAGTCCAAAAACATAAATACCCGTCTCCCGAATGACTTAATGTGTTCCAGCTTTGGATCTTTCCATCCAGAACTGACAGTTTTGCAAGCACTGGCGAATTTGCCAAACCTCCACAGCTCATTTTCCAACAGCTGGTTCGAGATAAATGGCGGAACATTCTATAACCATTATAATTCTGTTATCCTCTTTCAGTGTTGTACTGTGTAAACACAACATCCATTGTACATCGTCCGTCTTGGGAGAGAGATCCTCCTCTGCAGCTGCCCCTGAAGTTTCTTCCTGTTTTTCTCCCTGTTGAAGGTTTTTTGGGCAGTTGTTCCTTATCCCATGTGTTTCTGTAAAGCCCCCTGAGGCTAATTTGTAATTTGTGATATTGGGCTATACAAATAAAATCGACTTGACTGTAATTCTGGTAGAGGGAACCGACAATGGAGAAACAGTAGTATAGATATCCCTGATAACTACACCCCTCTCCATCATCTCACTGACATGATGCTGCTCCTTCAAAACACCACCACAGCCTTGTTCATGCTGGAAGCAAACAGTAGACCATGACCAACGTGCTCTCCTACAGCCAACAAAACCTCCTCCACCGTCACGCTGGGTTCCGGCAGGACTATCCAGATCCCATGACGGATGGACAGGGGTGGCGTCTCAGAGGACGCCATTCCTCCCATAAACCAGCCGACAAAACCACTGAAGACTCAGCCAACACTAAGTAAAAGGTATTAAGAGAGAAAGCTTACCTGATCATGCCCACAGGATGGATGAAGAACACACGGGACAGTCAGAAAAACAGAGAACGCCACTCACACATCCACCAGCCTCACTCACGCTCACACTCCCAACCTCCCAGCATGCAGTGCAGCGAGAGACGGAGAGAAAAAGAGAGGAGGACGCAGAGAGAGAGGGAGAGAGAGCTGGCAAGAGAGACAAAGGGACAGGAGAGAGCAAGAGACAGAGGGACAGGAGAGAGCAAGAGACAGAGGGACAGGAGAGAGCGAGAAACAGAGGGACAGGAGAGAGCGAGAGACAGGGACAGGAGAGAGAGAGCGACAGGGACAGGAGTGAGAGCGAGACAGAGGGAGAGGAGAGAGAGAGAGGGACAGAGGAACGAGAGAGAGAGACAGAGGGACAGGAGAGAGAGAGACAGAGGGACAGGAGAGAGCGAGAGACCGAGGGACATGGGAGAGAGAGAGACAGAGGGACAGCAGAGAGAGACAGACAGGCAGACAGACAGAGGGACAGGAGAGAGAGAGAGACAGAGGGACAGTAGAGAGAGAGGGACAGGAGAGAGAGAGACAGAGGGACAGGAGAGAGAGAGACGGGGACAAGAGAGAGCGAGAGACAGAGGGACAGGAGGGAGCGAGAGACCGAGGAGCACGGGAGAGAGAGAGACAGAGGGACAGGAGAGAGAGACAGACAGAGGGACAGGAGAGAGAGAGGGACAGGGGAGAGGAGAGAGAGAGACGGGGACAGGAGAGAGCGAGAGACAGAGGGACAGGAGAGAGCGAGGGACAGGAGAGAGAGACAGACAGACAGACAGACAGACAGAGGGACAGGAGAGAGAGATACGGGGACAAGAGAGAGCGAGAGACAGAGGGACAGGAGAGAGAGAGGGACAGGAGAGAGGAGAGAGAGAGACGGGGACAAGAGAGAGCAAGAGACAGAGGGACAGGAGAGAGGAGAGAGAGAGACGGGGACAAGAGAGAGCGAGAGAAAGAGGGACAGGAGATAGCGAGGGGCACAGGAGAGAGAGACAGACAGAGGGACAGGAGAGAGAGAGACGGGGACAAGAGAGAGTGAGAGACAGAGGGACAGGAGAGAGCGAGGGGCACAGGAGAGAGAGACAGACAGAGGGACAGCAGAGAGAGAGACAGGGACAGGAGAGAGCGAGAGACCGAGGGGCACTGGAGAGAGAGAGAGACAGACAGACAGACAGAGGGACAGGAGAGAGGCAGAGGGACAGGAGAGAGCGAGAGATCGAGGGGCACGGGAGAGAGAGAGAGACAGAGGGACAGGAGAGAGAGACAGAGGGACAGGAGAGAGAGACAGACAGACAGACAGACAGAGGGACAGGAGAGAGTCAGAGGAAGAGGGACAGGTGAAAGCGAGAGACCGAGGGGCACGGGAGAGAGAGAGAGACAGAGGGACAGGAGAGAGAGACAGACAGACAGACAGAGGGACAGGAAAGAGAGAGACGGGGACAGGAGAGAGCGAGAGACCGAGGGGCAGCGGAGAGAGAGACAGACAGACAGACAGACAGACAGACAGACAGACAGACAGACAGACAGAGGGACAGGAGAGAGTGAGAGGAACAGGGACAGGAGAGAGCGAGAGACCGAGGGGCACGGGAGAGAGAGAGACAGACAGACAGACAGAGGGACAGGAGAGAGTGAGAGGAAGAGGGACAGGAGAGAGCGAGAGACCGAGGGGCACGGGAGAGAGAGAGACAGAGGGACGGGAGAGAGAGACAGACAGACAGACAGACAGAGGGACAGGAGAGAGTGAGAGGAAGAGGGAGAGTGTTAGGTCTTCATATCCAGACTAGATGAGCGTTGTCAAGGTCAGAGTGTCTCTCTCGGGAAAACAAATGAAACATGAGGAGGGATTAAGGGATGTTTTGTCCTCCTCCTGGCAGCCTCGTTATCCACTCGTCCTTCTCTTCTCTCTCTCTTTCTCTCTTACTTTTTTCCAGCACCATTCTTCCTTCACTTATCCTTTCTTCTTCCGAATAATGTCCCTCGTTAGCTTTAAATAAATGGTCTGTTTCCTCTGTTTGGTGTTAATACTTCACCCTCTCTGTTTTTACCTTTCCTTCACCCTCTTTTACCCCCACCCCCACTGTTTGTGTCTTTCTCTCTGACCACCTCCTCTTCTTTCTCTTTGTAATGTATCAGGATAAACTCTCTGAGGAGGTTCATAAACCGCAGGACGGCTCTAATCAGCTCGGCTCCCTACCGCTGACTCGGCCAGAGACCGAACCCAGAAGGCCACCACCGTCCGGCGACCCGGACAGCCAGCAGGCGGAGGAGGAGAAAGACAAAACCACACCTCTCCTGGAGCGTCTCAAAGCCCTGGAGGTATGAAACACTGTCAACGCCCTCTGTTGGAAAACCTTTCATCCTTTCTTTCTCTTCCTTTCTCTCTCTGTGTTCCTGTCCACCGGGCAGCTCCTGAAGTCTCTGGACACTAATCCTCTCACATCTCCTCCAACCGTTCACATGCTCAAGTCTTCATCAGCCTCCTCCTCATCCTCACTGGCTCCTCCTGGCCTCTTGGTGTCGATGTGGGACTGAATCTTTTGTTTTTAAAACATTATTTCCAATTTTCAGGTTATTGGAACAGGTATACAGGATACACAAACAACCAAATAAAATAAAAAACATGTAGACCCCCTCCCCCCCAACCCTAACCCCCCTCCCAAGGCTCGAGAACAAAAAGACATTGCAGGATTTCTTATTCCTGTTCCACATAATTATGTTTTCTGTTTTTGGGGGGATTTTTTTTCTTCCTCTGGTCTGTTTCCAGAGATGTGAGAGTACGTTAGATATACGTATGTCCCCAGTAGCTGTTGAGGGAGGGGCATGCCCAGAACAAGTGTCCCACCAAGGCTGGACCCTGGCTGCACCTCGGACAGCCAGGGTCTGTTGGTGGGGAAGATTCTGGCAAGCTTGTCCCCTGAGTAGTGAAGACGGGGAAGCACCTTAGATGGAGTGAATCCATGTGGTGTCCACAGTGAGGAAGTGTGGAGACGAGGTAAGCTGTCCTGCCACGCCTCTTCAGAACACTCTACGTCCAAATCCCTCCCCCATGCAGGTTCTGTTTTGTCCCAGGATGTGTGTTCAGTTGTGAGTGGTCCAGTGTTGCAGACCGACAGCTGGTTTCTTCTGACCCGGGGATGGTTCAGCGGTCTCAGCAGGTGACTGGTGTCCCGGCTGAAGACGAGAAGAAGTTATTTACTTTGGATAACATGCTGAGTGATTGGAAGGAAAGAACATGGACAGATAAAGATGTCTTTCAGTACACGTGTATGCGTTTACTGTCAGGAGACACAACCACTCCTTTTGTCAAACCAGACATGTCCCAGAGTCCATAAAGAGGAAGTACGGAGCAGCACATAGCCACGAAACAGCTCTCTCTCTCCCTGACACAACATGGAGGCTGAAGGTAATTATAACAAAGCAGCCAGTAACAGCCTGCTGGTTTCCGCCGCCTGCAGCCGTACCTCACCTGCAGCCGTACCTCACCACCTGCAGCCGTACCTCATCATCTGCAGCCGTACCTCATCACCTGCAGCCGTACCTCATCACCTGCAGCCGTACCTCATCACCTGCAGCCGTACCTCACCTGCAGCCGTACCTCATCACCTGCAGCCGTACCTCACCTGCAGCCGTACCTCATCACCTGCAGCCTTACCTCACCTGCAGCCGTACCTCATCTGCAGCCGTACCTCATCACCTGCAGCCGTACCTCATCACCTGCAGCCGTACCTCACCATCTGCAGCCGTACCTCATCATCTGCAGCCGTACCTCACCTGCAGCCGTACCTCATCATCTGCAGCCGTACCTCATCATCTGCAGCCGTACCTCATCACCTGCAGCCGTACCTCATCACCTGCAGCCGTACCTCATCACCTGCAGCCGTACCTCATCTGCAGCCGTACTCACCTGCAGCCGTACCTCATCTGCAGCCGTACTCACCTGCAGCCGTACCTCATCTGCAGCCGTACTCACCTGCAGCCGTACCTCATCTGCAGCCGTACCTCATCACCTGCAGCCGTACCTCATCACCTGCAGCCGTACCTCATCACCTGCAGCCGTACCTCATCTGCAGCCGTACCTCATCACCTGCAGCCGTACCTCATCACCTGCAGCCGTACCTCATCACCTGCAGCCGTACCTCATCTGCAGCCGTACCTCATCACCTGCAGCCGTACCTCACCTGCAGCCGTACCTCACCTGCAGCCGTACCTCACCTGCAGCCGTACCTCATCACCTGCAGCCGTACCTCATCATCTGCAGCTGTACCTCATCACCTGCAACCGTACCTCATCTGCAGCCGTACTCACCTGCAGCCGTACCTCATCATCTGCAGCCGTACCTCATCACCTGCAGCCGTACCTCATCTGCAGCCGTACTCACCTGCAGCCGTACCTCATCTGCAGCCGTACCTCACCTGCAGCCGTACCTCATCACCTGCAGCCGTACCTCACCTGCAGCCGTACCTCATCACCTGCAGCCGTACCTCATCACCTGCAGCCGTACCTCATCACCTGCAGCCGTACCTCATCTGCAGCCGTACCTCACCTGCAGCCGTACCTCATCACCTGCAGCCGTACCTCATCTGCAGCCGTACCTCATCACCTGCAGCCGTACCTCACCTGCAGCCGTACCTCATCACCTGCAGCCGTACCTCATCACCTGCAGCCGTACCTCATCACCTGCAGCCGTACCTCACCTGCAGCCGTACCTCACCTGCAGCTGTCCCTCACCTGCAGCCGTACCTCATCTGCAGCCGTACCTCATCTGCAGCCGTACCTCATCACCTGCAGCCGTACCTCACCTGCAGCCGTACCTCACCTGCAGCCGTACCTCACCTGCAGCCGTACCTCATCTGCAGCCGTACCTCATCTGCAGCCGTACCTCACCTGCAGCCGTACCTCATCTGCAGCCGTACCTCATCTGCAGCCGTACCTCATCACCTGCAGCCGTACCTCACCTGCAGCCGTACCTCATCACCTGCAGCCGTACCTCATCACCTGCAGCCGTACCTCATCACCTGCAGCCGTACCTCATCACCTGCAGGTAGAAGCAGGAAGTGCGGCTGAGCTGTCTGCCGGCGTGCCGTCACAGTGAGGGCATGAGACCAAACATTCCATTTAAAACGGCGGCTTTATCACACCGTATCTGCTGTTTCACTGCATCCTGCCACTGGGTGATGGATGTTTCACCAGCAGCAGCAGCAGAGCAGAGGTAATACATCACCACCTCGCCCCGGGTGTAGACGCCTCCGACGCCCCCATCCTCCATTATTAACATGGCAGACCACTACCGCCACTGAACACTGCAGATGGTATCCTTTCACAAGACCCTCCTTTAAACACACTGCGGCCCATTCACACTGGATCTCCACTCAGACCAGTACTACACCCACTTTGTTTTTACAAACTGGGTCTCTGCTCAGACCAGTACTACACCCACTGTTTTTACAAACTGGGTCTCCGCTCAGACCAGTACTACACCCACTTTGTTTTTACAAACTGGGTCTCTGCTCAGACCAGTAGTACACCCACTTTGTTTTTACAAACTGGTTCTCCGCTCAGACCACTCTGTAAAGTTTAACTGTTTATTTCGACACAAGAAATCTTTTGTAATAATAATAATAGTACATTTTATCTGTGGGCGCCTTTCAGAGCACTCACAACAGATAAGTATAAAACATCATCTGCACAAAACTCAGTGAAGCATGGATCAGACTGAACATGCCAGTTTGGAAAGGTGTGTTTTGAGATGGGATGTGAAGGTTGAAAGAGAGTCCGTGTTGTGAAGGTCTTGTGGGAGAGAGTGCCATATAATAGGCGCGGGGCAGAATGACTGAAGGCTCTAGACCCCGTGGTAGTCAGCGGGCTGATGGTGTAGTGAGTTGGAGAGCAAAAGAGGATCTGACAGTGCGGGAGGGTTTGTGGATATGAAGGAGTTGGGAAAGATATGAAGGAGCTAGGTTATTAAGGGCATTAAACAAGTGTCTGAAATTCAGATTTGACCTGAAATGTAAAGCGCTTTGAATGGCTGTTGCAGCTAGAAAAGCGCTGTATAAAATGCAACTTGATTGATTGATTGATTGATTGATTGATTGATTGATTGATTGATTGATTGATTGATTGAAGGTGAGAAGCTGGAGCCCCCTAAGGAACACAAGGCCAAGGGACATATATTTTTGACAGTAATTGATGTTACAGCACACACAGGACATGCTAAGGCAGTAACTTTAGTACTAACCTGAATGTTTGATCACAGTAACACACACACACACACACACACACACACACACACACACACACACACACACACATACGACCAACGCTGGTGGAAGTTGTTTTTGGTACACAAACTCTGCAGCACAATATAGTATACATGGACAACAGGCACACCACATATTATCATATATGTTGACAACACCGTGGTGACGCCAGCTCGGACTGTGAGGAATCTGGGTGTGATCCTGGACGACCAACTGTCGTTTGCTGAAAACGTTGCATCGGCTGCTCGCTCCTGCAGATTTCTCCTCTATAACATCAGGAGGAGTCGCCCATTCCTCACCGACGAGACGGCACAGGTGCTCATCCAGGCTCTGGTCATCTCCCGGCTGGACTACGGCAACTCCCTCCTTGCTGGTGCCCCGGCGTCGGCCATCAGACCTCTGGAGCTTGTTCAGAAAGCTGCAGCTCGTCTGGTGTTCACCCGCCCTAAGTTCTCCCACACACAGCTCCCCTTCTCATGTCCCTACACTGGCTCCCAGGAGCTGCTCCCATCCAGTTTAAGACTCTGGTGCTAGCCTACAGGGCAGTGAAAGGAACAGCTCCTTCCTATCTCCAGGCCATGGCCAAGCCTACACCCCCACCCCACCACTTGGCTCTGCTGCCTCGGGATGCCTGGTTGCCCCGTCGCTCAGAGGCCCCTGCTGTCGATCGACCCGGTCCCGGCTCGGTTCTGTCCTGGCCCACAGTGGTGGAATGACTCCCCACTGATGTCAGGACAGCGGAGTTTCTGCCCATCTTTCAGCGCAGGTTGAAAACTCACCTCTTCAAGAACTACTACCCTGTTACTTGTTCTTACCACTTATTGTATTCACTCATTTAAACAAAAAATCTCTTTCTTGCTCTTTTACTTTAGCACTGGTTTTGCTCTTAGATGCTTGTTTAGATGCACTTGTGACCTCTGAGGACTAGTAGTTCTCCTGATCTCCTGCGTTACATGATGCTCTTATTGTAAGTCGCAGTGGATAAAAGCCTCGGCCTAATGACTGGAATGTCATGTCATGTCATGTCAGGTCATGTAATGTCATGTCATGTAATCATGAACAATGCAGTTACACAATAACAGAAATAAACACATCACACATAACAGTCAGGTGAATGGTGGTATTTGCGTCAGTGGTCAGAGTCCTGATAGCTAGGGGGGGAAACTGGGAAGCATTTAGTCTTAGTGGACAGTGACCTGTAGCGCCTCCCTGAGGGAAGGAGCTGGAAGAGGTGATGAGCAGGATGTGAGGGGTCGGAGGTGATCTTCTTTGCTGGCTTCACAGTTTGGTTAGTATGCAGAGATTCAGCTGAGGGGAGTGGGTTGTCTAGGATTTTGGATGCCTTGTTGACGATCCGCTGCAGGTTTTTCCGTGTTTGACTGTCTGTGCCACCGTACCGTACTGTAATACTGTAATATTATAACACTGTAATACTGTAATCCTATAATACTGTAATACTGTAATCTATAATACTGCAATATTATTATACAGTAATACTGTAGTACTATAATACTGTAATATTATAACACTGTAATACTGTAATCCTATAATACTGCAATATTATTATACAATAACACTGTAATATTATAACACTGTAATACTGTAATATTATAATACTATAATACTGCAATATTATTATACTATAATACTGTAATATTATAATACTGTAATACTATAGTACTGTAATATTATAACACTGTAATATTATAACACTGTAATACTGTAATCCTATAATACTGCAATATTATTATACAATATACTGTAATACTATAATACTGTAATACTGTAATATTATTATACAATAATACTGTAGTACTATAGTATTGCAATATTATAATACTATAGTACTGTAATATTGTAATACTATAATAGGGTAATATTGTAATGCTGTAATACTATAATACTGTAATGTTGCAATACTGTTATATTGTAATACTGTAATATGGTAATACTATAATACTGTAATATTGTAATACTGTAGTACTCTAATACTGTAATATTGTAGTACTGTAGTACTATAATACTGTAATAATGTAGTATTGTAATATTGTAGTACTGTAGTACTATAATACTGTAATACTGTAGTACTATAATACTGTAATACTGTAATGGAAGCTGTTATGATGGACTAGGTAGTGGCTGAGTAAAACAGAACCAGCAGTTGATGTTTGATCCAGTATTTTTAAACTGCCTAAGAAAGGAAAGTGGTTGTTGAGCTTTTGCAATGATGTGTTCAGTGTTAATTTATGTGTGTATGTATGTGTCTGTGTGTATATGTATGTATGTGTGTGAATATGTATATATATTTTGTGGAAATTGCAGGAAAGTAGAGACGGACAAGTTCTCTCACTGACAACACGAACGCATGTGTCATTTATTCTTCCATATCAAATCACCATCTCAGCAACATGGCGCTGCTCCAACCGTCCTCGTCCTCGCTCCACCCTCTCTACCCAGAAACCCTTTCTTAAAGGGCCCCTGTCTCCCAGTTATGCTGAATTGTGCCCATATAGTCTGCTACTATGTAAAGGGCGAGAGAGAGATGTATATAGATATATAGCTAGATATGCTAGATATATAGCTAGATATAGCTAGATATATAGATATATATAGATTTAGATTTATAGATATAGATATGCAGTCCCAGCTCCTGTTAGTGGCGTGAGTCTGCTGAGCTTTCATAAGTGGGGTGTATTTGGCTGTAATTATGTTCCCCTTGTTTAATCAAAGGGTCAACACTGTCCACTAAAGGGCGCAAGGTAGAAAGAGGATGGCTGGCCAACTGCAAGCTGACAGCTCTTAATGTGGCCTGCCCGCCTCTGACCGTTTGGACAGTCCCACCGATCGATAGGGCGGTGCTGTAAAGGTGAAGCCGTATTGCAGAAATATTCACATTACAGCCAAACTGCAACTGAAAGTTCAGCATCATGAGTCCCGTCCTCATGACCTTTATGGAGGGAGGACTTCGTGGATATTTTATTGGTCATCCTGGTTCAGTGTTGACACATGACCTTTGGGAAGCCCGTCTCAGCTTTAAGGTTCGCCACTGACTCGCTTTTTACTAAAAACCAAGAAAAGTCAGCTCAGAACCCAGCTGGAGCTTCCCGCTCCTGCCTTGAGCTTTTAAATGCAGTTTGAAGAGTTTGTTAATTACTCTGAAGGCAAGGAGGTGTTTGGTGTTTTAATCCAGACTTTGAGCTTTGAACCCCCCCATGATGGTGGTGTAGGCAGATGTGAGTGGTCTCTTCTCGTTGTACCGACCGTTCCATCACCATCACGACTTCTAAACTCATATCACAGGAAGAATCTCTGCCATGATCCCTTTTTTAAACTTCTTTTCTGTACAGTGTGCTTGATGTCCAGACTTTTCTGACCTTTGAACCTTTCCTCTTATGTCATTTTTATCAGTATAACTATTCGCACGCCTGCTAAAATCTGTGCGTTTAAAAAAGCACCATGCAAATAAATCAGAATCAAGGTTGTTATCGTCTTGACCAAGTCACCGTGTGTGTGTGTGTGTGTGTGTGTGTGTGTGTGTGTGTGTGTGTGTGTGATTGTGCAGGAGGAAAACTCTGCCTTGGCCTTGGAGAATGAGAACCAGAGGGAGCAGTATGAACGCTGTCTGGATGAGGTGAGCACGCTCCTTATTAGTCATGCAACATCTCAAGGTCTGTCCAAACTTCGTGGAGGTGTGTGTCACCTGACAGTTTGTGCTGCAGTGTTTGTGAGACTTTATTCCAAATGTCAGGTTTCATAAAACTGCAGGTGTTAACATCCTGTTATGTTCAGCTCACTACATCCAGCGAGGCATTGACACTGCTCTCTGAGTTACAGAGTAGATTCTTTCTGCAACTATTTTCACTCGTCTTCCTGAAAAGCAGTTTCATTAAAAGCAGCATCGACATGGTGGATGTGAAGATCAGGGGTGTAAATGAGATCACTCAGGTTTTCAGCGTCAGTATGAACGTAGAGATCAGGGGTGTAAATGAGATCACTCAGGTTTTCAGCGTCAGTATGAACATGGAGATCAGGGGTGTAAATGAGATCACTCAGGTTTTCAGCATCAGTGTGAACGTGGAGATCAGGGGTGTAAATGAGATCACTCAGGTTTTCAGTGTCAGTGTGAACGTGGAGATCAGGGGTGTAAATGAGATCACTCAGGTTTTCAGCGTCAGTATGAACGTAGAGATCAGGGGTGTAAATGAGATCACTCAGGTTTTCAGCGTCAGTATGAACGTGGAGATCAGGGGTGTAAATGAGATCAGTCAGGTTTTCAGCGTCAGTGTGAACGTGGAGATCAGGGGTGTAAATGAGATCACTCAGGTTTTCAGCGTCAGTATGAACGTGGAGATCAGGGGTGTAAATGAGATCACTCAGGTTTTCAGCGTCAGTATGAACGTGGAGATCAGGGGTGTAAATGAGATCACTCAGGTTTTCAGTGTCAGTGTGAACGTGGAGATCAGGGGTGTAAATGAGATCACTCAGGTTTTCAGCGTCAGTATGAACGTAGAGATCAGGGGTGTAAATGAGATCACTCAGGTTTTCAGCGTCAGTATGAACGTGGAGATCAGGGGTGTAAATGAGATCACTCAGGTTTTCAGCGTCAGTATGAACGTGGAGATCAGGGGTGTAAATGAGATCACTCAGGTTTTCAGCGTCAGTGTGAACGTGGAGATCAGGGGTGTAAATGAGATCACTCAGGTTTTCAGCGTCAGTGTGAACGTGGAGATCAGGGGTGTAAATGAGATCACTCAGGTTTTCAGCGTCAGTATGAACGTGGAGATCAGGGGTGTAAATGAGATCACTCAGGTTTTCAGCGTCGGTATGAACGTAGAGATCAGGGGTGTAAATGAGATCACTCAGGTTTTCAGCGTCAGTATGAACGTAGAGATCAGGGGTGTAAATGAGATCACTCAGGTTTTCAGCGTCAGTATGAACGTGGAGATCAGGGGTGTAAATGAGATCACTCAGGTTTTCAGCGTCAGTATGAACGTGGAGATCAGGGGTGTAAATGAGATCACTCAGGTTTTCAGTGTCGGTATGAACGTGGAGATCAGGGGTGTAAATGAGATCACTCAGGTTTTCAGTGTCGGTATGAACGTGGAGATCAGGGGTGTAAATGAGATCACTCAGGTTTTCAGCGTCAGTATGAACGTGGAGATCAGGGGTGTAAATGAGATCACTCAGGTTTTCAGCGTCAGTGTGAACGTGGAGATCAGGGGTGTAAATGAGATCACTCAGGTTTTCAGCGTCAGTGTGAACGTAGAGATCAGGGGTGTAAATGAGATCACTCAGGTTTTCAGCGTCGGTGTGAACGTGGAGATCAGGGGTGTAAATGAGATCACTCAGGTTTTCAGCGTCAGTATGAACGTGGAGATCAGGGGTGTAAATGAGATCACTCAGGTTTTCAGCGTCAGTATGAACGTAGAGATCAGGGGTGTAAATGAGATCAGTCAGGTTTTCAGCGTCAGTGTGAACGTAGAGATCAGGGGTGTAAATGAGATCACTCAGGTTTTCAGCGTCAGTGTGAACGTGGAGATCAGGGGTGTAAATGAGATCACTCAGGTTTTCAGCGTCAGTGTGAACGTGGAGATCAGGGGTGTAAATGAGATCACTCAGGTTTTCAGCGTCAGTATGAATGCTTGAAACTGTGTGATGGCACATGGATTGTGTTCCAGGTGTGAGTACAGGTGTTAATGGGGCAGCGCTTCATACATTCTGCATCACAGTTCCAGTAGGTATAGAATAGAGTAGATATAGAATAGACATAGAATACATACAGTAGATATAGAATATATAGAGTAGATATAGAGTAGGTATATATATATATATATATATATATATATATATATAGTAGATATAGAATATAATATGTATAGAATAGATATAGAATATATAGAGTAGAAATAGAATAGATATAGAATACAGATATAGATAGATACTATAGAGTTGATATGTAACATTTACAGGATAAATATAGAATAGATATAGAGTAGATAAAGTATAGATATAGAGTAGATCTAGAGTAACTATAGAATAGATATAGAATAGATAAACTACACTGCTGGACAGTAACACACATGGTGGGATTGTAGTGGAACAAAAAGGATCAGTATTTCTATCGGTTTTGGCTGAACTGATTGGAAGTTATCAGATGTCAGCAAAACTTTCAATATTTTGCATCCCTGGTGGAGGTATAAAACAAGTGGAGGTGTAAAACAGGTGCAGGTATAAAACAGGTGGAGGTATAAAACAGGTGCAGGTATAAAGCAAGTGGAGGTGTAAAACAGGTGCAGGTATAAAACAGGTGCAGGTATAAAACAAGTGGAGGTGTAAAACAGGTGCAGGTGTAAAACAAGTAGAGGTATAAAACAGGTGCAGGCATAAAACAGTTGCAGGCATAAAACAGTTGCAGGCATAAAACTGTTGCAGGTGTAAAACAGGTGCAGGCATAAAACAGTTGCAGGTGTAAAACAGGTGCAGGTGTAAAACAGTTGCAGGTGTAAAACAGGTGCAGGTATAAAACTGTTGCAGGTGTAAAACTGTTGCAGGTGTAAAACAGGTGCAGGTGTAAAACAGGTGCAGGTGTAAAACCGGTGGAGGTATAAAACAGGTGCAGGTATAAAACAGGTGCAAAGGTAAAACAGGTGCAGGTGTAAAAGGTGGAGGTGTAAAACCGGTTCAGGTATAAAACAGGTGCAGGTGTAAAACCAGTGGAGGTATAAAACAGGTGCAGGTATAAAACAGGTGCAGGTGTAAAACAGGTTCAGGTATAAAACCGGTGGAGGTATAAAACAGACGCAGGTGTAAAACAGGTGCAGGTGTAAAAGGTGGAGGTGTAAAACAGGTTCAGGTACAAAACAGGTGCAGGTGTAAAACCGGTGGAGGTATAAAACAGGTGCAGGTGTAAAACAGGTTCAGGTATAAAACAGGTGCAGGTGTAAAACCGGTGGAGGTATAAAACAGGTGCAGGTGTAAAAGGTAGAGGTGCAAAACAGGTGGAGGTGTAAAACAGGTTCAGGTATAAAACAGTTGCAGGTGTAAAACAGATTCAGGTATAAAACAGTTGCAGGTCTAAAAGAGGTAGAGGTGTAAAACAAGTAGAGGTGTAAAATAGGTGCAGGTATATAACAGGTGCAGGTTTAAAATAGGTGGAGGTATAAAACAGGTGCAGGTGTAAAACAGGTTCAGGTATAAAACAGGTGCAGGTGTAAAAGGTGGAGGTGTAAAACAGGTGCAGGTATAAAACAGGTGGAGGTATGTTCTTCTTGCCAGACTGAACTAGGGGCAGTTTAAAGCCGTGATGTGTCAGACTGCAGTGGACACTGACCAGCTGATAGAGCCACGTACATCTTAACCAGCTGGGCCTCTTCTGTTGCCTTGACAACGGCTCTGCTGATGGGGGATGTGGGGCGAGATGTCCATACGATGCTGTGAGGAAAACATTTCAGTCCAGACACGCTCTGTACACGGGGAACCATTGTGCTACCATAGCAGAGAGACGGTAGCAGTGTGACTGAGTCTGCTGGGCAGCATGTGGTGTTGTGTTACATTCTCACACAACACAAAGCCCGTCATTATGTCAGACCTGCACAACCAGTACTCCAACCATGTGTGCAGACCGACACACAGCTTGTGCTTCTGGACTCTGTGTTTATTTGTAAAAGCTGGATAAGTGTTGCTTGGGGAATCACGGCCACGGACAAGGCATGTGGTCACTGTGTCACAGCGGGTGGGAGCAGAAAACAACATGAAACTATGTCCAGTGTAGGCAAGCTCTCCAACACTGCCCACTACCAACAGACTACCGGACCCAGACCCAGAACGACAAGAGGGTGAAGATAAGGAGGAGATTGAAAGAGAGAGAGGTGTAAACAGAAAGAGATAGAGAGAGATGAGTGTTAGATGTGTGGTAAGTCCCTGGTGGTTGGTGTTCAGGGCTCGGTTCTGTGTCGTTTAGCCGTCCGCCGTGTTTCCTTCAGTGTCTGTAGTGATGCTATTCTGATGAGCGCAGGCAGAGCGTCTCTTCACCGCAGGACTCTCAGAAACAAGACAGAACAGAGCCAGTCGGGCTGAGTATTTTCATGCTAGTCTCGCTGCGTGGTGTTAGTTTGTCAGGCTGCGGCGTAGGTGGGCAGGTGGTGCGGATACAATTGGGGAGAAAAGGGGGAAGATAAAAAAAAACACCCTCCATAATGTTGCCGGTGTTACACCAAACTCCGCGACTGGTGAATATTGTGACCCACATGTGAGCACATTGTGCGTGTGCAGGGTCACATGTTCGGAGTGACCTGCAGTGGGAACAGGGACCATGAAAGACTCTGAAGATACTCACCTTGAATTTGAAACAAGAGTCAAAAGTTCCATCCTGTTTTGAAAGCAGGTGCCATGACCGCAACTGTGGACGGCAACACACTCGTGACTGCCACATGTGTCCTCCATGGTGTGCACTCTGCTCTCTGTCCCCCAGGGGGCGTGGGGAGCGGAGGCCCAGACAGCAGACGTGGCTCGGAGCCCAGCATTAATGAGGAATCAATGTTCAGTAATTGGAGCCTCTGCTCGCCGGGCTTTGTGGTGTAGATTGTGGCGGGTGTGAAGCGCTGTGAGACCAGAGCACTTAAGTCCGACACGTCTTCATCAGCGTGTCTTCACCACCCCGCCGCTGTCGCTACTGGCACAATGAGACACCCCAGAAGACATGCGCCTTGCCATCTGGTACCACGCTGCTCAGCCCAGACGCTGCATTAACGACCAGCGGGCGCACTTCACACTCTGTCTCACATACTCCCACAGCTGTCTCACCCTCCATCTCTTGTCTGTCTCTCTCACTTACTCCCACAGCTGTCTCACCCTCCATCTCTTGTCTGTCTCTCTCACATACTCCCACAGCTGTCTGACCCTCCATCTCTTGTCTGTCTGTCTGTCTGTCTCACATACTCCCACAGATATCTCACCCTCCATCTCTTGTCTGTCTGTCTGTCTGTCTGTCTGTCTGTCTGTCTGTCTGTCTGTCTGTCTGTCTGTCTGTCTGTCTCACATACTCCCACAGCTGTCTCACCCTCCATCTCTTGTCTGTCTCTCTCTCATACTCCCAGAGCAGGAGCAGAAAAGAAAAAGAATAAAGCACTGATATGTCGTGCCATTCCGCTCATTGAGGCTTGTAATAATTGGGCGTGTGTGTGTGATGGCAGACAAAGGTAAATAAGCTGTACCATGGCAGTGTGAGAGCACTGTACGGAGGCCCGCCATGGTCACAGAGGGCAAAGCAAATGTTACATGAGTGCCACAACAACCAAACAAATGAAGATGTCATGGTGCTTCTCTCTCTGTCTCTTTAAGGTTGCCAATCAAGTCGTTCAGGCGCTTCTCACCCAAAAGGTTTGCCTCTTATTTCCATGGAAACCGTCTCACCTCTCATCTCACATCACCTTTAACAATATGAAATAGTGTTACCCTTTTCCACCACCTTACATTCATCACACACTGCATCTTGATGGCTAAAGAAATGGATGTCTCACACGTTTCTCCACACAGTGCACATATGCGGTCCATGTCGTACTCTGTGTTCTGATGAACTTCTGTTCTGCTCCTGAATCAGGATCTGAGAGAGGAGTGTCTGAAGCTCAGGACTCGTGTGTTTGATCTGGAGCTGCAGAATCAAACCCTCAGCGTTCTGTTTCAGCAGCGGATCAAACCTGCGTCAGACCTGCTCCTCCAGGTGAGTCCTCCCACCACCACCTTCTTCCTCTGCTCTTATCAGTGCACTGAAACAAACCACCATTTTCCTTCAGTTTTTCTTCTTCTGTGTTCCTGGTTGAATTTGAAGATGTGTATAAATGATCAGTCAAAAGTCTTTCAGTACAGAGAGAGACAGAGACAGTGACAGAGAGAGACAGAGAGACCAAGAGAGAGAGAGAGAGGTAGACAGAGACAGAGACAGAGCGAGACACAGAGACAGAGAGAGACCGAGAAAGACTGAGAGAGAGACAGAGGGAGAGAGCGAGACCGAGAGAGAGAGAGACTATTATCCTGAATTCCAGGATACTAGCCTTTATTCAAGAAAAAAACATACTTAGTAAATGTCAAATTGGCTTTCTCCCAAATTACAGAACCTCTGATCATTTATACACCTTACACACTTTAATTAATAAACATGTCCACCAAAAAAAGGGAGGGAAAATATTTGCTTGTTTCATAGATTTTTAAAAACCCTTCGATTCCATCTGGCATGAAGGACTTTTCTACAAAATCCTCCAAAGTGGACTAGGGGGTAAGGTTTATGATCTTATAAAATGTATGTGCAGACACAACCAGTGTGCTGTGAAAACTGGAAATCAAATAACAGAGTATTTTACCCAAGAACGCGGTGTGAAGCAAGGTTGCTGTTTAAGTCCAACATTATTCAACCTGTATATAAATGAACTTGCAGACCAGCTGGCCCGTTCAGCAGCTCCAGGCTTCACACTCTATGACGCAGATTAAATACCTGCTTTATGCAGATGACCTTATTCTGTTGTCCCCAACCAGTGATGGTCTTCAACATAACCTGTCCATCCTAGGAAAATACTGCCAAAACTGGGCATTGGATGTAAACTTTAAGAGAACCAAAATCATGACCTTCCAGAAAAAACCCAGATGCCTTGAAAACAAATACCGCTTTAATTTGAACAACACCCTAATTGAACACACAAAAAAATATACGTACCTTGGTCTGTCCATATCTGCATCAGGAAGTGTCAGTATGGCAATACACGCACTCAAAGAAAAAGCATGCAGGGCAATGTATGCATTAAACACCAAACTATTAAACATTAAGATTCCAGTTAGAGTCTGGACACAAATATTTGATGATGTTGCCCATAGCTTTGTATGGAAGTGAGGTCTGGGGCCCGCTCAGTGGATTGGAGCATGGCTCATGGGACAAACACCCGATAGAGGCCTGCCACACTGAATTCTGCAGAAAAATTATAAATGTTCACTGGAAGACACCAAATAAGGCCTGCCGAGCAGAACTGGGGTGTTTCCCACTACAGTTAAACATCCAAAAACGGGCCATAACATTTTGGACGCATCCAAATTCAAGCCCAAAAGACACCCTTCCGTTCAAGGCATTAAACACCCAAGAGCTGAACCCTGAAAACAGTCCCCTCAGTCAGCTGATGGTGAAGCTAACCAACCAGGCTCCATCAGCACCGCCTCAAAACACAGCAGAATATCACAAGTTATGAATCAGTCAAAAGATCTGTATCTGGAACATTGGAGAAACGAAACTAAAACCCAAAGTAGACTAAACTGTTATTTGACCCTAAACAGAGAATATAGACTGGCCGAGTATCTCCACTCTGTCAGAGATACGAAGCAGAGACGGATCCTGACCACATACAGGCTCAGTGACCACCAATATAGAAACAGGAAGACACAGACCAACATGGCTGCCCAGCGAGGAGCGTAGTACGTATATGTGGTCGGTGCTGGACAGGGGAGGTAGAAACAGAGATGCACCTCCTCCTCCACTGTGAGAAGTTCTCTTCAGTAAGAGACTTCCCCTTCGGGGAAATAGCCAAGAAAACACCAAACTCCCTACTGTTAAGTCCAGAGGAGAACCTGGCAGTTCTCCTGGGGAACGAACAGCAGCCCCCCCCCCCCCGGCAGCTCAATACAGATCTGCTGCCACAGCCTGCAGGACTCACAACCACTGTGAGACCCCCAAAATTATATGCTGTTGAGTCACTGTGTTAAACTGTACAACATTTGTTGCACTGTACGGTATGGCAGTGAGGGAAAAGGGGTTGACTGCTTCGGTGGGCAGAGATATGGAGCAGGCTTATGTGAGGACACCTATGTATTAATGTGTGATGTCATGTGAATGTGATGTGTGTTTAATATGATGTGATGTCATGTTTTAGTCTTTTGCAAACTGCTTTGGCAATGGCATATTTTCTGTTCATGCCAATAAAGCTATCTGAGATTTGAGAGATGGAGAGAGAGACAGAGACAGAGACAGACAGATTGTTGCCATGACGTAGCTGTGTGAGTTGTTGTATTGCATGTGTTGATGTATGTTGTGTATTCGTGCACTCTTATTGTCCTTTATGTGAAAATGCTTTACAATACAAATGTATATTTGTCATGCTGATAAAAGAACATTTGAAATTTGAAATTTGACAGAGAGAGACCAAGAGAGAGTCAGGGAGAGAGACAGAGAGAGGGACCTAGAGAGAGAGACCGAGAACGAGAGAGAGAGACAGAGACAGAGAGAGACAGAGACAGACGGAGAGAGAGGTTGTGCAGAGCCAGTGGATGAGTGTTCAGGGTTATGGTGACACAAGCAGATCCCCCAGCCATGTATGGGGGGAGAGAGGGAGGGGTTTGGTTGGGGAGGGAGACTGAAAGACAACCGCCCATCTCTCTCTCTCTTCTCCTGACTTCAAGAGCTGCACTTCATCCCATCTCCACTGTCACTCTCCATCACAAGAACTTGTGTGTGTGTGTGTGTGTGTGTGTGTGTGTGTGTGTGTGTGTGTGTGTGTGTGTGTGTGTGTGTGTGTGTGTGTGTGTGTGCATGTTTATCTGTTTATTACAGGTAAAAATGCTTCATTGTTTATTTTGTGCAGTAAATATACACTGCAAAAAAGCCTCTTACTCAGACTTGTCAACTGGTGAGTAAACATGTTCAGTATCATGACACGATATATCATCATGATGACATATCATCATGATAAAAAATCATACAATATGTCATCATGATGACACATCATCATGATGATATATCGATATTGATTGATATCACCAAGTCTGCCACGATACAGTTTCCATGTTATCCAGTTCAGGGCCTGAGCAGTATATCCACTCACACAAAGCAGCTAAAACATGATTTGACAATTAATCCAATGGACAGCTGATGATCGCTTATGACATGAAACGGCTTGTACTGTCTCATAAAGATTTTACTTGTATCACTAGAATATATATATATATATATATGTACACTCATCAGCTGCTAATGACATTAGCAGCTGATGAGTGTGCGAGGCATGAAACAGGCCTGTACTGCTGTGTATTAAAAGGTTTTTTTTCCTACATCTATATTGATATTCCACTCCTCATTTGTTGAGCACTTTTAACAACACCATCGACGGTTTCCGGAAAAAAGAAAAAAACCTATATAGATTTGTGTGTGTGTGTGTGTGTGTGTGTGTGTGTGTGTGTGTGTGTGTGTGTGTGTGTGTGTGTGTGTGTGTGTGTGTGTACACATACACAGTGTGAGTATCAGTGGATGTGTTGCATGTGAGGATGGAGCCAGTCAGGTGAGTCCTAGCTAATGAGTGTCAGGTGGATTGTGAGTCTTTATCAGAGAAACTGAAGCCCCCCAGAGGAGACTCCAGTACATTTAATTACTGATAAGAAAGAAGTCCAGCCCTGGATGGAAACACAAAACCCATGAGGGACATTCACCTGCAATAACACACACTTTATTCTCTTTTAATACGAAGAGAAACTGTGTTTAAAAAGCTAGGGACTATGCAGTGTGAACTATCTGGACAAGGTAAATATATAAATATATATCACGTGTTTGTGTAGTGGAAGCTGTGCCTTTTTTTATGATCAGTAGTTTTTATTTTCCTTCAACACAAATACAGGCCATGACATCACACATGGACTACAGAGATGGAAGGAACAATTTAACAGGGCCTACTGGACAATATCAAGAGACAGACACATTTGGATAAAGGGTGATCATAAGACGAGTCTTAACAGTATACAAGACAATAGGAACAGCAGATAGAAAGTAAAAACAAATAAAAACATAGTTGGCAGATGGAGAGTAGTCTATAAATAGATGTTAAGATATAGATTAGTTGTCACAGATTACACGGGGCCGCTAATGAAGGCGATATAGTGCGTCCACTTGGCCTCGTATTTCTCCACCTGGTTGATGAGTCTAAAGGAGAGTCGCTCGTGTGCTGCCACGATTCCCAGATGGGAGAAGCAGCCCTACATTGGTGTGAGGTAGGGTGGCCGACCTCCACTCTGTTACCATGAGCTTTCTGCCCCACATCAGGGCTGTCTGGACCCACTCTGCCCGTGCTCGTGGAAGGGCTTTTAAAGGAGTAGGGTCTCCCAGAACAAGGAGGCTTGGAGGAAATGGGATGTCTGTTGTTAGTATGAGTTTGATATTCTCATACATAGCTGTCCAGAATTCTTGTGCAACACGGCAAGGCCACAGCATGTGGATAAGCGTACCCGGGCCCTCCCCACACCTCCAGCAGTCAGGGCTGTCTCTTAGTTTCGCCCTGTATAACCTTGAGGGGGTCCAGTATACCCTGTTCATTATTTTGAACTGGACTAATCTTGTCCTGAGTTCCCGTGATGTTTTCTTATAATTCCTTAAAATGTCTTCCCACTCCTGACTGGTAAAGGTAAGATTAAGATCGATCGGAAGTTGTGCCATTTCAGTCAGATGATTCAGTCCAAGTGTGAGTCATTTCAGCACTTCCTCTGTGGATGAAGAATTTACTCCGTTGTTTAATTCATCTCATTGAAACCCAGCCTCAGCACGTTATAAAGGTGCCATGTAGAAGAAAAAGTGGCGTTTGACACCACATTGTGGATTTTCCTGCGATGTCTGTTCTGTGGACAGACTGGTCTTATGAGCCGGCACATTTCTCTGTGTTTAGTCTTGGTTGTCGCTGCAGCTGGAAAAGTTTCATGGATAAATGTTTAAAAAAAAAGCACCTCTGGACTTCAGAGAGCCTCCTGTGACCTCTGGCAGGTATGGATTTGAACATGTACTCTGTCTGAAAGCTGCAGAGACTCCGTATCCAATCAAAGACCCATGCTACACACCAGCAAATTAAGAGCGAGGGTAACTGATGACTAGATAATGATCTGTATTTCCAATACACAAACACTGCAACAAACACCCGTCTTAACAAGAGGGGTGTAACAATGCAATGATCTGGATCAATGTCTGGCTGGGAGAGCGGGCGCTAGATCAGCTGGGAGAGCTGGTCTGCGGCGTCCTGTGGGCCCGGGGACCGCAGCCCTGCCTGGAGCTGCATTTGAGGAGGAAACCCCGAGGGCGGTCTGACAGGACGCGGACACAGGGCAGGCTAAGCTAACTGCTAGCCCACGCAGACCAGCAGTCCGACAGTCCTCCTGGTGTTCATTCTCTTGGACAGTGAATGGTTTTTTTAAAATGTTGGATACATGTGTATTTGTAGTTTGTAGTATGGATACATGTGTTTTTGTAGTTTTTCGTAGTATGGATATGTGTGTTCTTGTAGTTTTTTGTAGTATGGATACATGTGTATTTGTAGTTTGTAGTATGGATACATGTGTTTTTGTAGTTTTTTTGTAGTATGGATATGTGTGTTCTTGTAGTTTTTTGTAGTATGGATATGTGTGTTCTTGTAGTTTTTTGTAGTATGGATATGTGTGTTCTTGTAGTTTTTTGTAGTATGGATATGTGTGTTCTTGTAGTTTTTTGTAGTATGGATATGTGTGTTCTTGTAGTTTTTTGTAGTATGGATATGTGTGTTCTTGTAGTTTTTTGTAGTATGGATACATGTATTTTTGTAGTTTGTACTATGGATACATGTGTTTTTGTAGTTGTTTGTACTATGGATACATGTGTTTTTGTAGTTGTTTGCACTATGGATACATGTGTTTTTGTAGTTGTTTGTAGTACGGATACATGTGTTTTTGTAGTTGTTTGTAGTATGGATACATGTGTTTTTGTAGTTGTTTGTAGTATGGATACATGTGTATTTGTAGTTGTTTGTAGTATGGATACATGTGTTTTTGTAGTTGTTTGTAGTACGGATACATGTGTTTTTGTAGTTGTTTGTAGTATGGATACATGTGTATTTGTAGTTGTTTGTAGTATGGATACATGTGTTTTTGTAGTTGTTTGTAGTATGGATACATGTGTATTTGTAGTTGTTTGTAGTATGGATACAAGTGTTTTTGTAGTTGTTTGTACTATGGATACATGTGTTTTTGTAGTTGTTTGTAGTATGGATACAAGTGTTTTTGTAGTTGTTTGTACTATGGATACATGTGTTTTTGTAGTTGTTTGTAGTATGGATACAAGTGTTTTTGTAGTTGTTTGTAGTATGGATACAAGTGTTTTGTAGTTGTTTGTAGTATGGATACATGTGTTCTTGTAGTTGTTTGTAGTATGTGCTTGTAGTTCTTGGATATGCGTTCTAGTAGTTCTTGGATATGCGTTTTAGTAGTTCTTGGATATGCGTTCTAGTAGTTCTTGGACATGTGTTCCAGTAGTTCTTGGATATGCGTTTTAGTAGTTCTTTGATATGTGTTCTAGTAGTTCTTGGATATGTGTTCTAGTAGTTCTTGGATATGCGTTCTAGTAGTTCTTGGATATGCATTCTTGGAGTTTTTGGATATGTGTTCTTGTAGTTCTTGGATATGCGTTCTTGTAGTTCTTGGATATGTGTTCTAGTAGTTCTTGAATATGCATTCTTGGAGTTTTTGGATATGTGTTATAGTAGTTCTTGGATATGTGTTCTTGTAGTTCTTGGATATGCGTTCTAGTAGTTCTTGGATATGTGTTCTAGTAGTTCTTGGATATGCGTTCTAGTAGTTCTTGAATATGCATTCTTGGAGTTTTTGGATATGTGTTGTAGTAGTTCTTGGATATGCGTTTTAGTAGTTCTTGGATATGCGTTCTAGTAGTTCTTGGATATGTGTTCTAGTAGTTCTTGGATATGCGTTTTAGTAGTTCTTGGATATGCGTTCTAGTAGTTCTTGGATATGTGTTCTAGTAGTTTTTGGATATGCGTTCTAGTAGTTCTTGGATATGCGTTCTAGTAGTTCTTGGATATGCGTTCTAGTAGTTCTTGGATATGCATCTTGGATTTTTTTGGATATGTGTTCTAGTAGTTCTTGGATATGTGTTCTAGTAGTTTTTGGATATGTGTTCTTGTAGTTCTTGGATATGTGTTCTTGTAGTTCTTGGATATGTGTTCTAGTAGTTCTTGGATATGCGTTCTAGTAGTTCTTGGATATGCATTCTTGGAGTTTTTGGATATGTGTTCTTGTAGTTCTTGGATATGCGTTCTAGTAGGTCTTGGATATGCATTCTTGGAGTTTTTGGATATGCATTCTAGTAGTTTTTGGATATGTGTTCTAGTAGTTCTTGGATATGTGTTCTTGTAGTTCTTGGATATGCGTTCAAGTAGGTCTTGGATATGCATTCTTGGAGTTTTTGGATATGCGTTCTAGTAGTTTTTGGATATGTGTTCTTGTAGTTCTTGGATATGCGTTCTAGTAGGTCTTGGATATGCATTCTTGGAGTTTTTGGATATGCGTTCTAGTAGTTCTTGGATATGCGTTCTAGTAGTTCTTGGATATGTGTTCTAGTAGTTCTTGGATATGCTTTCTTGGAGTTTTTGGATATGTGTTCTTGTAGTTCTTGGATATGCGTTCTAGTAGTTCTTGGATATGTGTTCTAGTAGTTTTTGGATATGTGTTCTAGTAGTTCTTGGATATGCGTTCTAGTAGTTCTTGGATATGCGTTCTAGTAGTTCTTGGATATGCGTTCTAGTAGTTTTTGAATATGTGTTCTTGTAGTTCTTGGATATGCATTCTAGTAGTTCTTGAATATGCATTCTTGGAGTTTTTGGATATGTGTTATAGTAGTTCTTGGATATGCGTTTTAGTAGTTCTTGGATATGCGTTCTAGTAGTTCTTGGATATGTGTTCTAGTAGTTCTTGGATATGCGTTCTAGTAGTTCTTGGATATGCGTTCTAGTAGTTCTTGGATATGCGTTCTAGTAGTTCTTGGATATGCATCTTGGATTTTTTGGATATGTGTTCTAGTAGTTCTTGGATATGTGTTCTAGTAGTTCTTGGATATGTGTTCTTGTAGTTCTTGGATATGCGTTCTAGTAGTTCTTGGATATGCATTCTTGGAGTTTTTGGATATGCGTTCTAGTAGTTTTTGGATATGTGTTCTAGTAGTTCTTGGATATGTGTTCTTGTAGTTCTTGGATATGCGTTCTAGTAGGTCTTGGATATGCGTTCTTGGAGTTTTTGGATATGCGTTCTAGTAGTTTTTGGATATGTGTTCTTGTAGTTCTTGGATATGCGTTCTAGTAGGTCTTGGATATGCATTCTTGGAGTTTTTGGATATGTGTTCTAGTAGTTCTTGGATATGCGTTCTAGTAGTTCTTGGATATGCGTTCTAGTAGTTCTTGGATATGCGTTCTTGGAGTTTTTGAATATGTATTCTTGTAGTTCTTGGATATGCGTTCTAGTAGTTCTTGAATATGCATTCTTGGAGTTTTTGGATATGTGTTCTAGTAGTTCTTGGATATGCGTTCTAGTAGTTCTTGGATATGCGTTCTAGTAGTTCTTGGATATGTGTTCTTGGAGTTCTTGTCTGTGTTGCACTGCTGTGGGCTGGGGGAAACAGTGTTTCGTTTCATTTCATGTGCTCAGGTGCATGGAATTAAATGACAAATAAATGTTCCCGATTCCTGATGTGTTGATTCAGTGATCAGCGATCCGATATCGTCAATGCAAGATGACAACATCGATCCAGATCATCTTCAGGAGAACCTTGTCAAGCCAAGGTGATCAAGCTGAGATGTGCATGGCTTATGTCCGTAACTGGAAGGTCTTTTTGTAGTAGAAGTATTTCCTGTCTCCAATTTGCTCATCTGCAGGTTTTTTAACTGAGACTGAACATGGATGCCGTGCAGTGGCATTTCCCTCCACTTTTCCATCCCTGCTGAAAGTGACAGGCCTGTGGCAGCAATAGGGTTGTCAAGTACTGGGAGAAGTGGTGTGTGTTTGCTGAAGTCCGAGGACACCATATGAAAACCTGAACCTCATTACGGCTCCTTCTCCTGCGAGTGTGTGTTCAGTGGCGCTCCCTGAGGCCGGCCGCCGTGCCTGTCCGGGTGGAAATGTAAAGAGTTTCATTAGAAAATGAAATCAGATATCCACAAAATGAAAAGAGAAACGTGAGCTCTGACAGCACATATCACAGCATCGGCAGGAAACGGTAAGGGAAGGTGGGCTGCTAAAATCCTGCACATGCACACAAAGATTTGATGGCCTGTTAGCAACACGGAAGGATAAACTTTAAAAGTGACTCTTCTGTAAACAGGATGTGAAGGTGGAAGTGGTAGCATGTGGTCATGTCCGGAGCTTCTCCTCATCCTCTTAAAGTCCATTCAGTCGGATGTGGCCATCTGAAACTGGCTCAAATGAGACATGACCTGTGTGACCCGGGAGCAGCTTGTTGGCTTGTTTGCTGAATGTTTGTCTGCTGTTAATGTGCAACAACGTGCACCTTTTTAACTTGAATGACCTTGGGACTTATGTGGAAGTGTTTTTAGTCATGAGGGGAGTCTACTAGGGGGTCTTTGCGGCATTTTGGACTCTTTTAAGCCAATTTGCCTGTGGACACCATGATGGCAGTAGTGAGCCTGTCAGCATGATCCCCTAGAGCCGTGAGTTACTCCTTGCCCTTTGACCCCTGCCAGTAAGTGACAATACATTCCCCGATCGCTACGAAGTAGTAGCTTCAATGCTGCTGTAAGCAGAACATTGTCCAAAAAGCAGTGGAGGAAGAGAGGGAGGAGGGCAGGCATCAACGCAGACTCAGGAAATATGGACTAAGCGACAGATGCCGGCTGCCAACCATCCTTCTCTTCAACGTAGGCTCCATTCGCAGAAAGCTGGATGAACTGGAGACTTTGGCCAGATGTGAGCGTGATTTTAGAGAAACATGCCTTCTCGCTTGTACCGAGACGTGGCCTGGAGACGTGGATTGTAATGAGGATCTACACATAAGCGGCTTTGGGTTCCTGTTCGAATGGATCGGTCGCCTCTCATTGCAAACAAATCCACCGGAGGCGGTGTATGCTTTCACATCAATAAGAGGTACTGTCAGGGAGAAAACTTGTACCCTGACCTTGAGCTACTATCCATCTCACTTCGCCCTTTCTACCTGCCGAGGGAGTTTCCCCAGCTCTTCTTCATCCTTGTTTACATGAGACAGCAAGCTCAAATAGTGGCAGCAGCAGCTAGCTGTGGCACTTGGGTAGCAGCGGAAGTGCCACAGCTAGCTGCCGGTTTACATTCATCCACGGGCGAACGTCTCTTCAGTCACTCAGCTGATCACAGAGGTGACCGACAGACTGGATGCTCTTTCACCCGACGCTCCAACATTTATTGGAGTGGGGAATCTCCATCACTGCCAGGTACACAAGTCACTGAAGACGTATGAAGAGTAAGTCACCTGTGCAGCTACTAAGAAGAACTCCACTGCTGACCTGTGCTATGGCTCAGTGCCTGGTGCTTTCACATCCCTGCCTAGGCCTCCCTGTGGAGCATCCTACCACAAGAGTGTACTTCTTCTGCAAGCCCATCTGTGAACGACGAGAGCAGAGAGTAAAAACGGTGAAATGCTGGACAGATTGGGACGTCTTCTAGTATAGCTCATGTTCTGAGTTAAATGAACTGGCACCAACTGTCTCTCCCGACATATCCTTCTGTGTGACTCCCAACATTCCCTGTGAAACTTTAGTCTTCCCAGTAACAAACCATGGTTTACTAAAGAACTTAAAGACATCATAAACAATAAGAACAGCATTTTTCATACAGGGAATAGCCAGGGAAAGAGGGAACATTTTCACTTCCGGTGGTGAAGGAAATTTGCATCTTCGCTTCATGTGGTGTTCAAGTTTCATGAACTTTGACTGGTGAATCTGCAGCCTCAACCAATAGCAAAGAAGTGTGTGTGGTTGATCCCACGTGGTATCACATCCTTCACATCACATCCTGTGTGTCACATCCTGCACATCACATCCTGCACTGCCCACATTCAGCATGACAGGATGTGACTTTCACCTCGCCTGCATGCACACACATGTGACTGTAGCCTTATCACTCAGGTGATGCAGAATGACAGTGAAGGTGAGGTTCAGGTGTGTGTGTGTGTGTGTGTGTTTGTGTCACTCCTGTGTATGCACATGTGTGCTTACGTCGGCAGGTGTTTGACAAGTGTATGATTGTGACTTTGTGCTCAGCTTTGGCTGTTGTTTCAAAACGTGTAGCGCTGCATTTCCTGTCACCCTATCCCCACACCACCTCCTCCTCCTCCTCCGTGGCCTTGCGACACTATTGACAGAATCCTTGATGAGGATGCTGAGGAGGTGAAATTCAGCACCGTACGATAAGATCAGCTCCTCCCTCCCCACACGGCTGGCCAGACTAATGGAGTCCTGAGAAGCATCTTGAAAAAAATTCGATTTTCCAAATTCAAAGTTAAGACCAGAGGACAGCGAACAGCACCAATCCAGCTCCATACAACCTCACTGTGATGGAACTATGACTGAACCGCCCCCCCCCCCCAAACAGAGTGAAGTGTGGTGTGACTTCAGGGAGTTTAAAAACACAGCTGTCCAATCAGTTCAAAACATAGTCTTAATGCCAGCCTGCTGAGGTGTGCTCATCAACTGCAGACGTTTCACACCCAGTCCCATATTCCAGGTCGTTAAACGCAAAGATAATGCAGGTTATTAAACACAAACATAATGCAGGTTATTAAACACAAACATAATGCAGGTTATTAAACAAAAGATAATGCGGGTTATTAAACACAAACATAATGCAGGTTATTAAACACAAAGATAATGCAGGTTATTAAACACAAACATAATCCAGGTTATTAAACACAAAGATAATCCAGGTTATTAAACACAAAGATAATCCAGGTTATTAAACACAAAGATAATGCAGGTTATTAAACACAAACATAATGCAGGTTATTAAACACAAAGATAATCCAGGTTATTAAACACAAAGATAATCCAGGTTATTAAACACAAAAATAATGCAGGTTATTAAACACAAAGGTAATGCAGGTTATTAAACACAAAGATAATCCAGGTTATTAAACACAAAGATAATCCAGGTTATTAAACACAAAGATAATGCAGGTTATTAAACACAAAGATAATCCAGGTTATCAAACACAAACATAATGCAGGTTATTAAACACAAAGATAATCCAGGTTATTAAACACAAAGATAATGCAGGTTATTAAACACAAAGATAATCCAGGTTATTAAACACAAAGATAATCCAGGTTATTAAACACAAAGATAATCCAGGTTATTAAACACAAAGATAATCCAGGTTATTAAACACAAAAATAATCCAGGTTATTAAACACAAAGATAATGCAGGTTATTAAACACAAAGATAATGCAGGTTATTAAACACAAAGATAATCCAGGTTATTAAACACAAAGATAATCCAGGTTATTAAACACAAAGATAATCCAGGTTATTAAACACAAAGATAATGCAGGTTATTAAACACAAAGATAATCCAGGTTATTAAACACAAAGATAATCCAGGTTATTAAACACAAAGATAATGCAGGTTATTAAACACAAAGATAATCCAGGTTATCAAACACAAACATAATGCAGGTTATTAAACACAAAGATAATCCAGGTTATTAAACACAAAGATAATGCAGGTTATTAAACACAAAGATAATCCAGGTTATTAAACACAAAGATAATCCAGGTTATTAAACACAAAGATAATCCAGGTTATTAAACACAAAGATAATCCAGGTTATTAAACACAAAGATAATCCAGGTTATTAAACACAAAAATAATCCAGGTTATTAAACACAAAGATAATGCAGGTTATTAAACACAAAGATAATGCAGGTTATTAAACACAAAGATAATCCAGGTTATTAAACACAAAGATAATCCAGGTTATTAAACACAAAGATAATCCAGGTTATTAAACACAAAGATAATGCAGGTTATTAAACACAAAGATAATGCAGGTTATTAAACACAAAGATAATCCAGGTTATTAAACACAAAGATAATCCAGGTTATTAAACACAAAGATAATGCAGGTTATTAAACACAAAGATAATCCAGATTATTAAACACAAAGATAATGCAGGTTATTAAACACAAGATAATGCAGGTTATTAAACACAAAGATAATCCAGGTTATTAAACACAAAGATAATGCAGGTTATTAAACATAAAGATAATGCAGGTTATTAAACACAAAGATAATGCAGGTTATTAAACACAAGATAATGCAGGTTATTAAACATAAAGATAATGCAGGTTATTAAACACAAAGATAATGCAGGTTATTAAACACAAGATAATGCATGTTATTAAACATAAAGATAATGCATGTTATTAAACACAAGATAATGCAGGTTATTAAACATAAAGATAATGCAGGTTATTAAACACAAAGATAATGCAGGTTATTAAACATAAAGATAATGCAGGTTATTAAACACAAAGAACCTTGAATGACCACAGGGATGGTTCAAAATCTTCCATAACAGTGCTTTTAAACACATTTAGGATACAAATTAAACAAGCTTGTGTTTATGCATCCTCCTCTAGAATATAATATAATATACTATAATACAATATAATATAATATGCTATAATATACTATAATATATAATATAATATAATGTAATGTAATACAATATCCATCCATCCATTATCCAAACCGCTTATCCTTCTCTCAGGGTCACGGGGATGCTGGAGCCTATCCCAGTAATTGGGCGGATACTTTAATATAATATAATATATAATATGATATGTCATGTAATATAATATGTCAGTTTGTGACATGTCAGTGTTTCTCTACATCGTCTGACTCAACACAGTTAAAATTAACCCAAAACAAACTTCACCGCTCACTGACGCAAGGAAAGACTAAGCTGTTATTGTTCAAACTCTCCCAGACTCTACACCTTCAAATCTTCCCTCTCTCCTTTCTGCCTTTCTTTCTCTATTGTCTTTAAATCAGAGTCTGTTTGAAAGGCCATGTTCACATACGAACAATTTGACTCGGTTTAAATTACACCTACATACAGAAACGCTTATTACACATATATACATATATTCATAAATACATATATACATATATTCATAAATACATATACACGTAAATAAATGTATACATATATTCATGGATACATATATTCATAAATACATATATACATCTATTCATAAATACATATATACATAAATATATTCATAAATACGTATATTCATAAATACACATACATAAATACATATATTCATATATACATAAATACATATATACATAAATACATATATTCGTAAATACGTATATTCATAAATACATATATACATATTGTATTCGGTTGTGCCCAAACATTGAATTAAATAAGTGTTTTCAGGAAATATATTTGGAGCTTATTTTTCACTGTGCAGCTTTCACTTTATTCTGTTTTGTTTTTTCAACATGCAACTGAAAACTTATTGAGATGATGTGCATGATAGGATAAAAATTAATATTTGATAGAAAAAGATACGATGTAAATAAAGACGTAGTAGAAAATAAACGCGATGTAAATAAAGATGTAGTAGAAAATAAACACGATGTAAATAAAGACGTAGTAGAAAATAAACATGATGTTAATAAAGACAGTAGAAAATAAACATTATGTAAATAAAGACATAGTAGAAAATAAACATGATGTAAAGACATACTAGAAAATAAATGATGTAAATAAAGACCGTAGAAAATAAACATGATGTTAATAAAGACAGTAGAAAATAAACATTATGTAAATAAAGACATACTAGAAAATAAATGATGTAAATAAAGACAGTAGAAAATAAACACGATGTAAATAAAGACATAGTAGAAAATAAACATTATGTAAATAAAGACATAGTAGAAAATAAACATGATGTAAAGACATACTAGAAAATAAATGATGTAAATAACGACAGTAGAAAATAAACATGATGCAAATAAAGACATAGTAGAAAATAAACATGATGTAAGTAAAGACGTAGTAGAAAATAAACATGATGTAAATAAAGACATAGAAAAACATGATGTAGACATAGTAGAACATAAACATGATGTAAACATGATGTAAATAAAGACAGTATAAAATAAACATGATGTAAAGAAAGACAGTAAAAAATAAACACGCTGTACATAAAGACTATAAAAGAAACACGATGTAAATAAAGACGTTGTAGAAAATAAACATGATGTAAAGACGTAGAAAATAAACATGTAAATACAGTAGAAAATAAACATGATGTAAATAAAGACAGTAAAAAATAAACACGCTGTACATAAAGACTATAAAAGAAACGATGTAAATAAAGATGTTGTAGAAAATAAACATGATGTAAAGACGTAGAAAATAAGCATGTAAATACAGTAGAAAATAAACATGATGTAAAGACAGTATAAAATAAACATGATGTAAATAAAGACGTAGTAAAAAATAAACGTGATGTAAATAAAGATGTAGTAGAAAATAAACACGATGTAAATAAAGATGTAGTAGAACATAAACATTATGTAAAGACATAGTAGAGAATAAACATGATGTAAATAAAGACATAGTAGAAAATAAACATGGTGTAAATAAAGACGTAGTAGAACATAAAGATGATGTAAATAAAGACGTAGTACAGAATAAACATGATGTAAATAAAGACGTAGTAGAAAATAAACATGGTGTAAATAAAGACGTGGTAGAACATAAAGATGATGTAAATAAAGACGTAGTAGAGAATAAACATGATGTAAATAAAGACGTAGTAGAACATAAACATGATGTAAATAAAGACGTAGCAGAAAATAAACATGATGTAAATAAAGATGTAGTAGAACATAAACATGATGTAAATATAGACGTAGTAGAAAATAAACATGGTGTAAATAAAGACGTAGTAGAACATAAAGATGATGCAAATAAAGATGTAGTAGAAAATAAACATGGTGTAATTAAAGATGTAGTAGAACATAAACATGATGTAAATAAAGACATAGTAGAGAATAAACACGGTGTAAATAAAGATGTAGTAGAACCTAAACATGATGTAAAGACATAGTAGAGAATAAACATGATGTAAATAAAGACGTAGTAGAACATAAAGATGGTGTAAATAAAGACGTAGTAGAAAATAAACACGATGTAAATAAAGACGTAGTAGAACATAAACATGGTGTAAAGACATAGTAGAGAATAAACATGATGTAAATAAAGACGTTGTAGAAAATAAACATGGTGTAAATAAAGACGTAGTAGAACATAAACATGGTGTAAAGACATAGTAGAGAATAAACATGATGTAAATAAAGACGCAGTAGAAAATAAAGATGATGTAAATAAAGACGTAGTAGAACATAAAGATGGTGTAAATAAAGACGTAGTAGAACATAAAGATGGTGTAAATAAAGACGTAGTAGAACATAAACTTGAGCAGTGCTGGACAGAGATCGAGGAGAGTGACCGTGGACAGATCAGAATAGTCCCCGCATGACGGAGTTATTTTATTAGGATTTGATCGGGTCTCTTGTGTAAGAGCGTTGCCTGTACTTGTACTCGTGGTGTCCACCTGCTCTGCTGCACCAGACCATCTGTAGTTTCACTTCTTTGTCGCTGGGGACAGAAGGCCGCTGAGAGGATCTCATGTGTTGTGTGTGTAAAGCTGCATGTGTGCGTGAGGAGCCGTCGCTCCAACACGGGAGAAGATAAAGCTCCTCCTGTGGATGAGTCGCTGAGCGCCAGGCTGTCAGACGTGGGCTGGTTTCGTTTTGGCCCAAAGCAAAACCAGTTGCAGCATCGATTCTTAAAAAGCAGCAGAGCAGCGTTTGTTCCGGAAAATGCTTTTCACTTTGTACACGTGTCTCTTCATGTTCTTCACCAACATGCAGCAATGACCATATTTACCTGTCTGTCTGTCTGTCTGTTCATCAGTCTGTCTGTCTGTTCGTTCATCAGTCTCTCTGTCTGTTGATCTGTCTGCATGTCTCTTTATCTGTCTGTCTGTCTGTTCATCAGTCTGTCTGTCTGTCTGTTCATCAGTCTGTCTGTCTGTCTGTCTGTCTGTCTGTCTGTCTGTCTGTCTGTCTGTCTGTCTGTTTATCAGTCTGTCTGTATGTCTGTTTATCAGTCTGTCTGTCTGTCTGTTTATCAGTCTGTCTGTCTGTTCATCAGTCTGTCTGTCTGTTCATCAGTCTGTCCATCTATTTATCAGTCTGTCTGTCTGTCTGTTCATCAGTCTGTCTGTCTGTCTGTCTGTCTGTTTATCAGTCTGTCTGTATGTCTGTTTATCAGTCTGTCTGTCTGTCTCTTCATCGGTCTGTCTGTCTGTCTGTTCATCAATCTGTCTGTCTGTTCATCAGTCTGTCTGTCTGTCTGTTCATCAGTCTGTCTGTCTGTTTATCAGTCTGTCTGTCTGTTCATCAGTCTGTCTGTCTGCTCATCAGTCTGTCTGTCTGTTGATCAATGTGTCTGTCTGCTCATCAGTCTGTCTGTCTGTTGATCAGTCTGTCCATCTATTTATCAGTCTGTCTGTCTGTCTGCTGATCAGTCTGTCTGTCTGTTGATCAGTCTGTCCATCTATTTATCAGTCTGTCTGCCTGTCTGTTGATCAGTCTGTCTGCATGTCTGTTGATCAGTCTGTCTGCCTGTCTGTTGATCAGTCTGTCTGTCTGTTGATCAGTCTGTCCATCTATTTATCAGTCTGTCTGCCTGTCTGTTGATCAGTCTGTCTGTATGTCTGTTGATCAGTCTGTCTGTATGTCTGTTTATCAGTCTGTCTGTATGTCTGTTTATCAGTCTGTCTGTCTGTCTGTTTATCAGTCTGTCTGTCTGTTCATTAGTCTGTCTGTCTGTTGATCAGTCTGTCTGTCTGTTGATCAGTCTGTCCATCTGTCGATCAGTCTGTCTGTCTGTTCATCAGTCTTTCTGTCTGTTGATCAGTCTTTCTGTTTTATCATAAACCTGTGAAATATTCTCCGTGAGAGGCATCGGGTGGTGACGTGAATGGTGGTTTCTAACGCTGTGTGTCAGTGTGTAATATGTGTGTGTGTGTGTGTGTGTGTGTGTGTGTGTGTGTGTGTGTGTGTGTGTGTGTGAAACATAGATTTGTGTTTTCTTAATAAGCCTCAGCAGCCAGTATCACACATTGGCTGTTTCAGCATATTTTGTGTGAAGCTAATCTGAGCGCGGGGAGCTGGGTGGTAATGAGGTGTGAGATTAACGTGTGGAAGTGTGTTGGGCTCTGGAGCGTCCCCTGTGGTGAGCTGGAGTTAGAGCAGGAAGCAGCCTGCAAGCTGCTCTGCCGGCTTTAAAGAACAAACTCAGAGGCCTCCCTTGCTCCCCACGCAATTACTGCTTAGTCACACCCCTTCTTTCCAGCTCATGACATGAACGACTTAGAAGGAAGCGTATGAAGTGCGGCCCTGCGTACGACGGGCGGGGGGAGCATATGTAGGACGGGGGGAGCAGGACAGGCGGGGGGAGCCTATGTAGGACGGGGGGAGCAGGACAGGCGGGGGGAGCCTATGTAGGATGGGGGGAGCAGGACGGGCGGGGGGAGCCTGTGTAGGATGGGGGGAGCAGGACAGGCGGGGGGAGCCAGGATGGGCGGGGGGAGCCTATGTAGGACGGGGGGAGCAGGACAGGCGGGGGGAGCCTATGTAGGATGGGGGGAGCAGGACAGGCGGGGGGAGCCTATGTAGGATGGGGGGAGCAGGACAGGCGGGGGGAGCCTATGTAGGATGGGGGGAGCAGGACGGGCGGGGGGAGCCTGTGTAGGATGGGCGGGGGGAGCAGGACAGGCGGGGGGAGCCTATGTAGGATGGGGGGAGCAGGACAGGCGGGGGGAGCCAGGATGGGCGGGGGGAGCCTATGTAGGACGGGGGGAGCAGGACAGGCGGGGGGAGCCTATGTAGGATGGGGGGAGCAGGACAGGCGGGGGGAGCCTATGTAGGATGGGGGGAGCAGGACAGGCGGGGGGAGCCTATGTAGGACGGGGGGAGCAGGACAGGCGGGGGGAGCCTATGTAGGATGGGGGGAGCAGGACGGGTGGGGGGAGCCTGTGTAGGATGGGCGGGGGGAGCAGGACAGATGGGGGGAGCCTATGTAGGATGGGGGGAGCAGGACAGGCGGGGGGAGCCTATGTAGGATGGGGGGAGCAGGACAGGCGGGGGGAGCCAGGATGGGCGGGGGGAGCCTATGTAGGACGGGGGGAGCAGGACAGACGGGGGGAGCCTATGTAGGACGGGGGGAGCAGGACAGGCGGGGGGAGCCTATGTAGGATGGGGGGAGCAGGACAGGCGGGGGGAGCCTATGTAGGATGGGGGGAGCAGGACAGGCGGGGGGAGCCTATGTAGGACGGGGGGAGCAGGACAGGCGGGGGGAGCCTATGTAGGATGGGGGGAGCAGGACGGGCGGGGGGAGCCTGTGTAGGATGGGGGGAGCAGGACAGGCGGGGGGAGCCAGGATGGGCGGGGGGAGCCTATGTAGGATGGGGGGAGCAGGACGGGTGGGGGGAGCAGGATGGTTGGGGGGGGGGCCGGAGCGGTCCTCTGTAAATGTGGGGAAAGAAACTTCCGGCCCATCAGGACACTCAGAAATGAAGTGAGATGTGTGCTGAGGTTCGGTTGTCTTGAGTGTGCTTCAGAGTGTTGTAAGAGTCCAGGTTCAGGCCACACTCAGAGACACACTCAGAGACACACTCAGAGACACACACTGGGTTGTGCGTTGCAGAAATTGCAACCACAAATGGAGAGCAAAGAGAAGAAAAGGACGTGGCAGGGCTGTGCCACTTTGCTGCTGGTCCAGTCTTATCCTGAGCCTGTCTGTGTGCAGCACACACGCCTGCGTCTTTGTCTCGGCCGTCTCGCTTCAGTCTCTGTCTCGTTGTTGTGTGGAGCCGCTGCTGGTCGAAATGCAGCGTGACATGTCCTCCTTCTCTGTGCCTTTCAGAAACTCCAGTCCCGGATCCTGGATCTGTCCGCCGCAGATCTGCTTCTGGAGCCGGAACGGGCCAAAAGCATCCTGCTTTCCAGGAACCCTGAGTCTGGTGTGAGCCTGGCGGGGGACAGACTGGTCCAGGTAGCACACGTAATGTTAACCCGCTGACTATTTGGAGACGTGACCCTCTGCTCCCTGCAAGTGGAGCTGGCAGTATCACTTGTCTGTAACAGGGATGAATGCGTGTGGTATTACCAGAAAACCATCGACCGAGCCTCGCCGTGAGTGAAGCGGCTCCGTGGGCCACCGGCCCAACACATTACTCATCTGATGTATTATGCATTAAGGTCTGAGAGTACTGAGTGCCGTGTTTTTAGCCTTTTCCTCCTCTGAGACTGCCATCTGATAAATGCCAGCAATGAGATGGTGAGGATGCTGAGGATGGTGAGGTGAGGTGGGGGGGGGGGGATAATAATGGCCGAGATGTGAATTATAAAAGTCCTCGTAGTCATCTGGGTGGTGACGCTGCGACAAGCTAATGGTACAAGTGTTGATGTTGTGTTGGAATGTTGTTGGCCGACGCTTGTCTAACTCAGTCATTAGCACAGGCACACACTGTGGGCTGACATGTTAGTCAGAAGAAACTTGTGTTGCGTTGAAGTGACTGCAGACATTAAAAAGTGTGATGGACGTCTTTCCCAGATGCACCTCAGCAAGTCTGGACAGCTTTTCCTGTCGTCTCTGGAACGTCTTCCAAAGCTGACAGCTAATTAAAGTCTTAGGGGGTCTGGGTAGCGTAGCGGTCTATTCCGTTGTTGCCTCTGGCTTGGTCGGGCGTCCCTACATATAAAATTGACCGTGTCTGCGGTGGGAAGCCGGATGTGGGTATGTGTCCTGGTCGCTGCACTAGCGCCTCCTCTGGTTGGTCAGGGTGCCTGTTCGGGGGGGAAGGGGGAACTGGGTGGAATAGCATGATCCTCCCCCACGCTACATCCCTCTGGTGAAACTGTCAGGTGAAAAGAAGTGACTGGCGACTCCACATGGATCGGAGGAGGCATGTTGTAGTCTGCAGCCCTCCCTGGATCAGCAGAGGGGGTGGACCAGTAACCAGGATGGCTCGGACCATAGAGTAATTGGCCGGATACAACTGAGGAGAAAAATGGGAGGAAATCCCCCCCCCCGCCCAAAAAGAGTCTGATAGTGGTTCAACATCAAACAACATTCTGTATACTTAATATCAAACAACTCACGTTCAGCTGTTATTGGTAGCCGGGTCAGTATGTTATTGGTAGCCGGGTCAGTAGCCGGGTCAGTTTGTTATTGGTAGCCGGGGCAGTTTGTTATTGGTAGCCGGGTTAGTTTGTTATTGGTAGCCGGGTCAGTTTGTTATTGGTAGCCGGGTTAGTTTGTTATTGGTAGCCGAGTCAGTTTGTTATTGGTAGCCGGGTTAGTTTGTTATTGGTAGCCGGGTCAGTTTGTTATTGGTAGCCGGGTGAGTTTGTTATTGGTAGCCGGGTCAGTTTGTTATTGGTAGCCGGGTTAGTAGCCAGGTTAGTTTTTTATTGTTAGCCGGTTTAGTAGCCAGGTTAGTTTGTTGTTAATAGTCAGGTCAGTTTGTTATTGGTAGCCAGGTTAGTTTGTTATTGGTAGCCGGGTTAGTTTGTTATTGGTAGCCGGGTTAGTTTGTTATTGGTAGCCGGGTCAGTTTGTTATTGGTAGTCGGGTTAGTAGCCAGGTTAGTTTTTTATTGATAGCCGGATTAGTAGCCAGGTTAGTTTGTTGTTAATAGTCAGGTCAGTTTGTTACTGGTAGCCAGGTCAGTTTGTTATTGTTAGCCAGGTCAGTTTGTTATTGTTAGCCGGGTTAGTTTGTTAATTGATAGCCAGGTCAGTTTGTTATTGTTAGCCGGGTTAGTTTGTTATTGATAGCCAAGTCAGTTTGTTACTGGTAGCCGGGTCAGTTTGTTATTGGTAGCCGGGTCAGTTTGTTACTGGTAGCCGGGTCAGTTTGTTATTGGTAGCCGGGTCAGTTTGTTATTGATAGCCAGGTCAGTTTGTTATTGTTAGCCGGGTTAGATTGTTATTGGTAGCCAAGTCAGTTTGTTATTAGTAGCCGGGTCAGTTTGTTATTGGGAGCCGAGTCAGTTTGTTATTGATAGCCAGGTCAGTTTGTTATTAGTAGCCGGGTTAGTTTGTTAATGATAGCCAGGTCAGTTTGTTATTGTTAGCCGGGTTAGTTTGTTATTGGTAGCCAAGTCAGTTTGTTATTAGTAGCCGGGTCAGTTTGTTATTGGTAGCCGAGTTAGTTTTTTATTGGTAGCCAGGTTTGTTTGTTATTAGTAGGCGGGTTAGTTTGTTACTGCTGGCCAGGTTAGTTTCTTATTGGTAGCTTAGTCAGTTTGTTATTGGTAGCCGGGTTAGTAGCCAGGTTAGTTTATTACTGGTAGCCGGGTCGGTTTGTCATTGGTAGCCGAGTCAGTTTGTTACTGGTAGCCGGATCAGTTTGTTATTGGTAGCTGGGTTAGTTTGTTATTGGTAGCCGAGTTAGTTTGTTATTGATAGCCAGGTCAGTTTGTTATTGTTAGCCGGGTTAGTTTGTTATTGATAGCCAGGTCAGTTTGTTACTGGTAGCCGAGTCAGTTTGTTATTGGTAGCCGGGTCAGTTTGTTATTGATAGCCAGGTCAGTTTGTTATTGTTAGCCGAGTTAGTTTGTTATTGGTAGCCAAGTCAGTTTGTTATTAGTAGGCGGGTTAGTTTGTTATTGATAGCCAGGTCAGTTTGTTGTTAGTAGCCGGGTCAGTTTGTTATTGGTAGCCGAGTTAGTTTTTTATTGGCAGCCAGGTTTGTTTGTTATTAGTAGGCGGGTTAGTTTGTTACTGCTGGCCAGGTTAGTTTCTTATTGGTAGCTTAGTCAGTTTGTTATTGGTAGCCGGGTTAGTTTTCACAAAGTCAGAAGGAACTGAACAGATATATGAACACACCCTTGCAGCAGGAGTGTAGGATGAAGAAACCTCAGTGTGATAATGACAAATGTATCTCCTTTTATAGATTAGTAAGAAAACTGATATCCAGTGAATTAAACTGGTCATTTGTTTGCATGGACACATATCAGCGTTCATTGGAATCAAACGTGATGTTTTAGTGAGCAGACAACTTTTCAGCCATAAGTCCTCCATCTGGCCTCAAAGTACTGAAGGTGGGATACTGCCACCTGCCTCAGTCGTACCTGAACCTCTGAACTTCCTGTTCTCACCAGCATCTGGTCCTGCTGCTGGTTCTGGTGTTTCCCTACTGATGTGTTTGTATGTACTTAAAACACACCAAGTGAACCACAGCGTCGACACAGCACATACAGACGAATCTGGTCCTGTTGCTGGTTCTGGTGTTTCCCTATTGAGGTGTTTGTATATGCTTAAAGCACATTAACCGAACCATGGTGTCGACATGGCACATATAGGCAAATCACAGCGTCAGTATTCAGAGGAGCTTTGGGTTGTGTTTATGACTCTGTTACTGAGCTCAAACTCAATTAAACCTCACGTAGAAGTTTCAACATTATATTCTTCCTACCTCATCATGCACATCTCAGGAACACAGCATGTGCATGTGCTGCTGCTGTCACACTATTACAGTGTGTTATTTAAACTGCGTTTAGATTCATGGATTACTCAGTATTACACTTTCGCAATTGGATTTTGAATTTTGTAAATATGTAAAATATGAAGTGTTCTCTGACCATTATTTCCGTAGATATGAAATGTGTACGAGTATAAGAAAATGCCATAATGCCATAGTCTTATGTATGCAGCATTACAGTAGGAAAGTAAATTCTCTTTGTTTGTAGACGTTCATCTGACAAGTTCACAGAAACATAAAGATACGATCCATGTCAGTAAAGACAGAAATCCGTTTTGAGCTTCATTCCATTTACCCACATTTTTCTTTCCTCCATCTGACAGGAAGTGCAGTTGAATGGGAAGGTGGGACTTCCTGTGGCAAAGTGTCTGAGTCAGCTGAGCCTGATGGCACCGCCTGTCTACCCTCGCAGCAGCTGTAGCAGCAGTGAGTTGTCTCTGTCCAGCGCCTGCAGTGAATTCTCCAGCGGCTCCTACACCTGGAATGACAGGCGCTCCTGTGGGAAAATGGTACGCTTGTTTTATCTGACTTCAAGCTGTTTACATGAAAATCACTGCTGCGTTCCCGTGTGGCATTTACTGTAGTCCTGCAGTCTGAAAACCATAAGGGCTTTTAAAACCAGAGGGATTTTTTCAGATTTCGGCCGTTGAAGAACCACAGACTGCTCTTGAAAGAACCCTTCTCATATCTGGTTCCTAAACCCTGATGACAAGCCTACAAAATCCTAACATATGGGACATTAAGAACATCTTAGTTATCTTGATGAGAAACTCTTATGTGCCTGATGGCTTCCTTTGGATTCCAGAAAAGCCTCTTATTAATGGCTCCTTTTCAGACCATATGGTGTGATCGTCAGGTGTCTGACGGTGCAGAAAACACACTTTGACATGAAGAAAAAAAAAGGCTTTGACTTTAAATTGATTAGTTGGTTTGGTAGCCGTCATGAAACAAAATAACGTGTTCATTTCCATAAAGGTGTAGAATTGCTCCTCATCTGTTTTAGTAAATTAAGTCCTAGTCCTCATAACATGAAGGACACAGTGCAGTGTTGCCACTGTTTTTTTTTTTTGTTTTTTTTTTGTATGTGTGGCTCCACAAGATGGTCACAGTGTTGTTGCTTTAGATATGGCATGTAAAATGTAATGCTCACTATAACTTCCACTTATCTTAACAATAACGTCACATGCCATGTGTTTTGTTAAAATATAGTTTAATTTTTGTTATTGTGGGGCTAAACCCTATTTCTTTCATCCCTCCAGTCCTCCCTGACGTGGGAGAAAAGGCTGAGTCTTGGCTCCTCGGCACCCAGTAACATCTGCACCCCTCTGGAAGAGCAGCTCCCCACTAGGCGCAAGGAAAGCCACATCCTGGAGGGTCTGAGGAAGCTTCAGCGCAGGAAACACAGGAGCTCCTCTTTCTCATCCAAGGTCTCCAAGTCAGGCTACAAGGACTGCATGAACTCCAATGAGGGCATCTATTCCCTGGGTATCAAGAGTTGCAGGAAAGGAATTTCCAAGCCTCCTTATGTGGGCAGAGTTGCTGCCTTGAGTGTCGGGGTCAAAAAGTTCTCCTACGATTCAGACGACGCAGATGATGAGTCAGCACATTCCAACAGCAGAGATGTCATTGCCAGCAGAGATGGCTGGTTCTACTCTAAGAAACTCTCCCATAGTGTCTCAGACAGTTTGTGCAGCTGGGAGGGACTCCAGGACAGCGGGGTCGGGGGCGATGGGAATGCCGGACTTCCAGGCTACAACTCCAAAGAGCGTCCTGAGAAGCTGATGAGCTTCATTAACAGTCTACTCCCTGAGGGCAGGCAGAGCTCTACTTTCACCAAACCGTCCCTACCATGCTTCAAACCCTCTGAACCGGAGTATCCCCTCCACCTGTCAGATACAGACGACCTCGAGGAACTCAACTCCGAGTCCAGTGACATTCGGACCTCCATTAGTAACGCAGAGCAGGTGGAGCCCAACCCCAAGAGGCTGTCCAGGGATATTGGCAAGCTGCTTGCGCACCAGTGTTTGAGAAAGGACCAGGGACGAGCTCAGTCTGCTGATGGGAGGCCAAGGCCTTTTAGCCTAATAAAGGAGGTCAAGGCTGTCAAGTGCACTCAGTCTGAGGAGAGTATCCTGGCCATATTTGATGCAGAGGGAGAGCCTATAGAGCTCTGTGCTCAAAGGGTGTCTGCAGGTGCTGGGATATTTACTGACATTTCAGCTAGCAAGACAGTTACTAATTACACAGAGCTAGCACCCCAAGAGAGACCAACCAGGCAAAAAGCAGGCAAAGTGAAGAATAGCACTGTACTGGAGTACCCAGAAAAGCCCTCTGAATATCTAAGCAAGACTAATAAGACAGACAATAACAGGGAGAGACTGTCTGTACATGGTACTCCACAGAAGAAGCTGATCAAACCACCAAGCAGCCAAGCTAATAAAGGCCACTCCGGGCCTCACATGAATGATGCTTCCAGTTCCACGTTCAGTGGTTCTAGGATACCCGGGAGGGGCAAACCTGCTGCATCTCCACTGAGAGTTTCTAAGGGCTCCACAACTGAACCCAGCAATAGCGGAAACCCAGCACCCCCTACCCAGGAGAAAATCCCCTCCTCGCCTCCTGTTAAAATGTCCAAGTACATCAAGGCCCAAGGAGGAACCTGTGCACAGAGCCCAAAAGCGGTCACCTCCAAACTGCTCAGCAGAGGTGACTGGAGTAAGAGCGCTGCTTTAAGTTCACCCAGCCTCTCCAGGCAGAATCTGGAGTATGCTGACTCTTGTGAGCAGCCTACCAGAGACAAACACTGTGAAACCAGTAAAAATCAACTCAGGTCCCCTTCTCCTCCCCTGCCCCCAGGCCGTACAACCTCCTTACTGATAAGACCAAATTATGAAGGTTCACCTCAAGCACATAAACTGGGGGTGGCTCAACCATCCACACCAACCACTGTGAGGGGTCCTCCCCCAAGTTACCACCCCCCACCTGTACCAAATATGCAAACTACTCCGCCTGTCAAGGGTCAGGACCCTTTGGACTTAGATGCAGGCTATGGGACTGCACTTGCACCTCAGAAACTGGTTGAAAAAACCAGTCAGCACCTTCAGAAGTCTCCTGCTAAAGGCATTTCCAAACGAACCAGCATGAAACACTACCTCCTGTCTGCAACCTCAGGGTGTGCTCCAGAACCCCAACATGCACCTAAAAGCTCAAAGAATGTCCCTCCACCTTACGGCGCCCTCAGAGGGTCTTCACTACAGAGCACCTTTGCAAGTAAGAGAGGGTCTACCCATGAACATGTCAATCAATCGATGCAAAAGACCTCTTCTAATTTAGCTGCTTCACTTCAGGACCAGTCTCAGTGTAAAGCAGAACTGAAAGACAGTAAAATAGCCAATCCTCAAGCTGTAGTTGTCAGCCCTCTCTGCTCTGCCCCAAACCAGATGGAAAAAGCCTCCAAGACACGCATCCCCATGGGATTTAAAGCATTTTTAAAATCACCCCCCAGCCACAAGAATAGTCCCACCATGCCAGGCAAGCAGGAAAAAGATCATATCAACTCAGTCTCCAAGGAAACTGTGACCTCAAATGTGTCAACCCAGTGTGACAGCTTGCAGCCAGTACATAATATTGATTTGCCAGTCACAATGAACATCACAGAGGAGAAAGGTGAAGGCCAGGGCAGGTTACTGGAAGGGGTAGTGCACACTGCTGAGCAGCCAGAGGGGGGAGAGGCTTGTGAGAAAGGGAAAAGGGGCAGTCAACTTTTCTTAAGATCCATATCTGTCACCAACAAACCTCATCTTAAACCAGCTTTGGGAATGAATGGAGCAAAAGCCCGTAGCCAGAGTTTCAGCACTAACTACATGGAAAAACCCAACATCAACTTGCCAGATGGGCTGGGGAAAATCCGAACTCAGATTATCACCAACTCTGGTGAGAGGGGGAGCTCTTTGTCGAGGCAGAGTTCCTTGGAGGTCCCCAGGGTTGGGTTGGTTGAGAGTCCCGTCCATTGCCCCATTAAACGGCTCAGCCACTACGGAGGCTTGATGGGGTCAAATGGCCACAATGTCCTCCCTGATAGAACATCACAGTCAGGCTCCAAAGGTGATGGGTCACAAAGCACGATAAAGGGAGAGGGGGTCTCCCCCCAGCCCCAGAAAGAGGTGCGTAGCCTACCTATCACAGACAGGATCGGCTTGAGGAACAACCGCAGGCCTGTGAAGGTTGCATCTCATCCACAATTTCAGCCTCCGTCCACTCACTTCTACAGCTATGAGAACGCAACCCAAGAAACGAGAGGCAAATTAACCAGCCATATGAAACCAGACCCAGGTAGGGTTGTTCTAACTCAGACAGACCCTCCAAAAAAAACCTCGGATATTGAGGAGAAAAAAGTCAGTCCTACGGCCTGTACCATTGAAGAGAAAGTCATGATGGGAATCGAAGAGAACGTTCAGAAATGCCACGAGCAGGATAAGGTCACCGCCTCAGAGGGCAAACAGAAGACAGGCCCCTCTCTTGCAAACTGGTTTGGCCTCCGTAAAAGCAAACTGCCAGCTCTGAGTGGTAAGAAAACAGACTCCCCTAAGGGAAAAGAGGAGAAGAAAGAGCTGAAGATTGGCTCTGTGCTCGGGGGCAAGCAGTTGAAAAAGAAAGATAAGAAGAAAAATGACAACCAGTGCAAAGACAGTCAGGAGGAACAGAATCGATCAGAGACAAATAATAAGCTGAGCTCCATCATGGACCACTGCAATATTCAGATGGGTCAGATTGCAAATCAGATCCAGTGTACCACCGCTTACATCGGAAAAGACCATTTTGTGAAGGAGCTTCTCAGCAGGTTGGTATAAATCTAACTTTACATCAGACAAATCTCAATCAGGCTGATATGGAGTTCTCATTCATTCAGATGCCGAGATGATCGCCACTGCCCTTGAGCCTCTCAGTCGTCATTCTGTCTAATGAACTGATGCTCTCCTCCAATTTGTTTGATCTATTAAATGGAACATGAGCTTCTGTGGTATTGAGATGGCGTGCTGAGAGTAAATCATAAATAATCAGCTACAGCAGTTGTCTGTGCTTTTGGCCGCTGCTCCAGTGAGCAAAAACACTCCCCTGAAAAACGTTCAGAGTACCTTTGAGCAAGCAGCAGGCAGCATTTCAAACCCTTCAACGAGTTGATATACCACTTCAAATCATAACTTCTAGTCATACCTGACAGATTTTTATCAAGAGCGTTAATCAGTCAGGATAATGTGAGGCGGAGAAGAAGTGGTACAGAGAGGTTATTTAGATTCCAGCATCACTGTGAGGGTGAGGATGCGTGTGTGTTCATTCATCAGTGTGCGTGCTAGGAAATGTGTGTGTTCATTCATCAGTGTGCGTGCTAGGAAACGTGTGTGTTCATTCATTAGTGTGCATGCTAGGAAACGTGTGTGTTCATTCATTACTGTGCATGCTAGGAAACGTGTGTGTTCATTCATTACTGTGCATGCTAGGAAACGTGTGTGTTCATTCATTACTGTGCATGCTAGGAAACGTGTGTGTTCATTCATTAGTGTGCGTGCTAGGAAACGTGTGTGTTCATTCATTAGTGTGCGTGCTAGGAAACGTGTGTGTTCATTCATTAGTGTGCGTGCTAGGAAACGTATGTGTTCATTCATTAGTGTGCGTGCTAGGAGACGTGTGTTCATTCATTAGTGTGTGTGCTAGGAGACGTGTGTTCATTCATTAGTGTGTGTGCTGGGAGACGTGTGTGTTCATTCATTAGTGTGCATGCTAGGAGACGTGTGTTCATTCATTAGTGTGCATGCTAGGAGACGTGTGTTCATTCATTAGTGTGCGTGCTAGGAGACGTGTGTTCATTCATTAGTGTGCGTGCTAGGAGACGTGTGTTCATTCATTAGTGTGTGTGCTGGGAGACGTGTGTGTTCATTCATTAGTGTGCATGCTGGGAGACGTGTGTGTTCATTCATTAGTGTGCATGCTAGGAGACGTGTGTTCATTCATTAGTGTGCATGCTAGGAGACGTGTGTTCATTCATTAGTGTGCGTGCTAGGAGACGTGTGTTCATTCATTAGTGTGCGTGCTAGGAGACGTGTGTTCATTCATTAGTGTGCGTGCTAGGAGACGTGTGTTCATTCATTAGTGTGCATGCTAGGAGACGTGTGTGTTCATGGTGTGTACATATTTGCGTGCATCTGTGTGACTAAAAGCAAATGATGGATCAGTGCTATTTGCAAAGTGTGGTGCTGACATTCTGTAAAGGAGGAGTTTTGCATGCCAATGTTTAACAGATCCAATGTCTTCCTGTTAGGGCCGCGGTGAAGGGCGACGCCCTGCCTGCATCTCCCCCTGCCATCTCCATACCCAGGAAGCACTGCCATGTGACTGCAGATATGGAGATCTGCACAGATACCGCTGTGAGTGGAGGGGAATTGGGTTTGTGTGTGTTTGGGGGGAGGGGGAGTCACCATGATAATCCTGCCATGATGAACAAGGTGTGCTGTAATTTGTCAGGGTTGCAGTAGCAGTTCCCAACGGAAAATTGACTAGGACCAGAAGCAGCCTTTTTCTTGCTGTGTATTTGGGCCCAAAAACAAACATGGGGATGGAGAAACCCTCATCCAAAGCTTCCACCCATTCCTGCAGTACCCTAAATAAGCCCACCAATTGAGGACAAGAGACCACTAAATGCTCTAACGTTTCCCTCTGAGTGCAGAAAGGACAGTCCTCCCCAGTGCTTGGATCTAGGTGAGCCCTGTGTCTGTTCGTAGCTATTGCTCCATGTATAATCCTCCACTGGAGGTCAGCCATCCGTTTCTCAACAGGAGGCTTATACAGGACCCTCCACCTGCCCTTAGGGGTACAGTCTGAAGCAAAAACCTCAGTCCACCTCGACTCTCTGACTTCAGCCAGAGAGCGAAGGTTCAGTACCTTCACACAGCAGTAATAAAGCTGCTTCTTCCTACAAGAGCTGAAACTACCCAGTACTGGTGTACTCAGGGAAAGAAGCAGTCGGCTCCCCCCTCGCCATGCCCCAAATGCAGGACTGACAATCAGGGAAGGAAAAAATGTACTCATTGTCATCATCCCAGTGGTCAGCTAGTGCACGATTTTTGGCAAACGCCTTCAGTGGCCCAGGCAGGGACTCTCAGACTTCCTCCACAACCCTCTTCAGCACTCTGGAGGACCTGATGTTGATGATGCCACCAAGTGTTTCCAAGAATGTTCTTGTAAGATGGCCCAGTTTGGTAATGCCAGCCTCAACAAACGCAGTCCGTACCATTGCAGAGGAGAAAGTGGTATTCGTAAGGAAGTCATAGTGAAACAGCTGCTCCTCAAAAAGCCACATTCCTGGTCTAGGAACAGGAGTTCGTGTGACCTTCAGCATCTGCCAGGCTTCAACCACGAAGTTGTAAAAAGATGTGAGTCCATTTAGGTCACCTTCTGATGATCTCAGTAAAAAAATCTGCTTATCCAACCCACGCTGACCAGCTTTCTGAAGAAGCAGCCAAGCAGGAGCCAACCAGCAGTGACCGTAGCCATACAGCAGCCTCTGCGCTGTCTGTAGTGTGAAGGCCGCAGTTCTGGACCGAATGTCTATAAGTCCTTGTCCTCCCTCTGCCACAGGGAGATACAGGGCCAATGCCTTCAGCCAGTGCTGACCAGACCAGAAAAACTTCACCAGGAGCTTCTGCATCTCTTCTGCAAGGCCTGGCGGTGCCACCAAAACAACGAGTCTGTGCCAGAGAGATGAGGCGACCAGGTTATTAACTATTAGAGCTCTTCCCCTGTAGGACAGCTGGGGCAGCATCCAATTCCATTTAGACAACATGGCTTCCACCTTCTCCAGCACTCCCTCCCAGTTCTGCCTCTGAAAGTCCTCACTTCCCAGATATACTCCTAGAACTTCAATACCTCTTACCCCCACCTAAGATTCCCAGGAAGACTTGGAGCACTCCCCGAGTTCCACTGACCCACCACACAAGCCTCACTTTTTCCCCAGTTGACTTTGGCTGAAGAAGCCTTTTCATACAAGGCCAGGCTCTCTTTTAATTCCTGGAGATCTCCCTCTCCCTGGACAAACACATTAACATCATCAGCATATGCCGATACAACAACCGAAGGGTGTTGAGCTAGCTCTGGCAGAGAGAGACCCCTCAGCCTGCTCCTCAACATACATAGGAGAGGCTCAATGGCAATGCTGTAGAGCTGGCCTGAGATGGGGCAGCCCTGCCTAATCCCTCTCCCAACTGGCACAGGACAGCTCAACCCTTCCCCCACCTTCACTACACAACACGCACCACTATACAAAAGCTTTATCCAGGACAGGAACCCCTCCCCTACACCAAAGGCCTGCAAGGTAGAGAAAAGAAAAGTGTGATCGACACGATCAAAAGCCTTCTCTTGGTCAATGGACAAGATACCAACATTTATATCATATAGCTTACATACATCAAACACATATCTCATCAAAAACAAATGATCTATCATAGACCTGTCTGGAACACAATAGGATTGATCCGCACCAATCAGTAGTTCAATAAACAATTTCAGTCTGTTAGACAAAACTTTGGAGAGGATTTCATAGTCTGCACACAAAAGAGCTACTGGTCTCCAGTTTTCCAAAAGGGCTAAATCTCCCCTCTTAGGCAGCAGAGAGAGAACTGCATGCCTGCAAGAAGCAGGAAGTGTCCCGTTTTTAAAGCACACTAAAAATGTGCAGAAGATCCTGTCCCAGAACACTCCAGAGGTGTTTAAAAAAGTCGGATGGTAAGCCATCTATTCCTGGAGCCTTGCCCGACACCATCTGAGACACCACAGCAGTCAGTTCATCTAGCGTTATGTCCATGCTCAATGTATGCTGTTCTTCTGGACTGTAGAAAAAACACATCCAGTCCTTTCTGCGTGATTACTTCTGTTACTAAGGCTCTTTTCTGTGCATCGATACCCCCATTCATGTCTAATGAAGCCACCCTGAAACCCTGCATAGGAGAAGAAAGACAGACCAGTAAAAAAACAAACAGAAAAAGACAGCTGAGAAGAAACAGCAAGTGTTTTATGGTCATGGTACATCTAAACTGAGAGTTTCATCTTCTCCACCATGTCTTCCATAGGCACTTTCAAACCTCTCTTTTAGACTAGTGACATGTTTCTTTAGATGGTAACGTTTCTTGCTATCCAGTACATCCAACCCCACATCCTGCCGCAGTGTAGTAACTGAGCAACCCCACATCCTGCCGCAGTGTAGCAACTGACCGAATGAATTTGTCAGCATCAGGAAAATAATCCTTGACATTAACTGACTTACCATATGTCTCATCTAGAAACCTGTTAATCTCCTTCAGTGAGTATAAGTTTACACTCTGAGAGTCACTGTCCGCTACAGAAACACCATCAGATTCAGCTTCACACTCCATACCAGTCACATTGTCACACCAACCAGCAGGCTTCACCACCTGCTCCTCTGTCCCACTGTCCAGTTCAACCTGCAGCTTCTCTGCCCCCTGTACTGAAACCTGCTCCAGCCTCCCCATGTCGTCTTCCCTCTGCACTGTCCTGACCACAGGGTCAGCCTCCACCCCCCCTTCTAAATTATCCGTAGACACAGAGCCGCACGTACCGGCGGCCCTGACCGCGGAGCCACCAGCCTCACTCTGCACAGGGGGAGCGGCCTCGGGCAGCGTCTGCTGCCCGCTGCCTCCCTCCCCATTGTCAGCTGCAGCGGCCCGATGCTCCCCACCGTCCGTCACATCAACCCGCTGCTCACCAGCTACCTCGTCCGCAGCAGCTTGTTGCCCGCCACCGTCAGCCACATCGGGTGCAGTGGCCCGCTGCTCACCACCGTCAGCCACATCGGCCCGCTGCCCGATGCTCCCTGCCCCGCTGTCACACACATCAGCCGCAGCAGACCCTGCTGCGTGCTGTCTATGTGGACAAGCAGTCTGCTTGTGACCCACATCTCCACAGTTAAAACACTTCATCGTCCCGGAGCTAGCATACACCATGTAGAAACCCTCCTCGTGCTTCACACAGAAAGAGACTTTCAGTGTTTGGGTCGGAGAGTCCAAATACATGAACACCTGTCTCCACAGAGACTGAACATGCTTCAATCTGATGTCCTTACACCTCAGATTCACCGTCCAGAACCCACTTGCAAGCTTCCCGAAGCACCTCAGTTCTTGCGCCAGCACCTCGTTGGAAATAAAAGGAGGGATTCTGAACACAGTGATCTGGGTGGAGGGCACCGCCAGTGGGGAAACGAGTGTAAACTCATCATTCACGAGCAAGTCATTTTCTATCAGCTGGTAGACAAAACAGCGTTCCTTCAAAAATACAACCACTGCTTTATTCATTCGTGAAGCAAACGAGATGTTCCATGCCCCACCTGTTCCCCTACTGCCAACAGCACCTGCTGCACCGTGGTACTGGGCTGCAGTGCTATCCTCACTTCATGCCTCAAAGACAGAGACGGCGTGTCAAGGGATGCCATGCCCGGCACGAAGCACGGCTCACCGTCCGCCAAAAACGATGACCAAACACACACAAAACCTCACTAAGAACAACCACAACTACAAAACAACCACACAATTAACACAGTAGGAAAAAGAAAAGAGGAAAAATCGAGAAAAAGTTACAGATTCTCTGCCAAACTCACCACGCTCTCCACCACCAAAACTCTCAGCATGCAGTGCAGTGAGAGAGAGAGACAGAGAGAGACCAAGAGAGAGACAGAGACAGAGAGAGAGAGAAAGAGAGAGAGACAGAGAAAAAATCTCAAAGCAAATTAGAATGTTATCGGGCCATAAAATCTGAATATGAATTGGAGGAATATCTCTTTACTGTCAGAGATACAAAGCAGAGGCAGATCCTGACCAAGTACAGACTCAGTGACCACAGTCTAGCCATAGAAAAAGTACAGACTCGGTGACCACAGTCTAGCCATAGAAAAAGCACAGACTCAGTGACCACAGTCTAGCCATAGAAAAAGTACAGACTCAGTGACCACAGTCTGGCCATAGAAAAAGCACAGACTCAGTGACCACAGTCTAGCCATAGAAAAAGTACAGACTCAGTGACCACAGTCTGGCCATAGAAAAAGCACAGACTCAGTGACCACAGTCTAGCCATAGAAAAAGTACAGACTCAGTGACCACAGTCTGGCCATAGAAAAAGCACAGACTCAGTGACCACAGTCTGGCCATAGAAAAAGTACAGACTCAGTGACCACAGTCTGGCCATAGAAAAAGCACAGACTCAGTGACCACAGTCTGGCCATAGAAAAAGTACAGACTCAGTGACCACAGTCTGGCCATAGAAAAAGTACAGACTCAGTGACCACAGTCTAGCCATAGAAAAAGTACAGACTCAGTGACCACAGTCTAGCCATAGAAAAAGTACAGACTCAGTGACCACAGTCTGGCCATAGAAAAAGTACAGACTCAGTGACCACAGTCTAGCCATAGAAAAAGCACAGACTCAGTGACCACAGTCTAGCCATAGAAAAAGTACAGACTCAGTGACCACAGTCTGGCCATAGAAAAAGCACAGACTCAGTGACCACAGTCTGGCCATAGAAAAAGTACAGACTCAGTGACCACAGTCTAGCCATAGAAAAAGTACAGACTCAGTGACCACAGTCTGGCCATAGAAAAAGTACAGACTCAGTGACCACAGTCTAGCCATAGAAAAAGCACAGACTCAGTGACCACAGTCTAGCCATAAAAAAGACAGACTAATAAAATCATGGCTGCCAAGAGAGCAAAGATTATGTGGTCACTGTATGACAGGTGAGGTGGAAACAGAGGTGCACTTCCTCCTGCACTGTGACAAACACAACCACATTAGGAACACCTACTTTAACATGTTTAATTGCATACTCCCAGGGTTCCAACATATAGGAGAAAGTGAGGGACTACCTGTCCTACTGGGACAGGGACAGACAGCAGCGCTTGCTGCCAAATACATCTCCGAGTGCCACCAAGCCAGGGACAGTGTGTAAACACCCCCATCATTTGCACATGCACATGCACATGCGCATGCACACACAAACATGTGCACGCGCACACACACCAGTTGCATACATGTATTGTTGTTGTAATACCTTTGCATTCTGTACTGTACTTTATATTCTGTACTGTACTTTGCATTCTGTACTGTACTTTGTATTCTGTACTTTTTAGCTTTGGCAATTCAATATGCTTTTTTGTCATGCCAATAAAGCTCAATTGAATTGAATTGAATTGAGAGACAGAGAGAGAGAGAGAGAGAAAGGGGGCTGAGACAGTAATATAGAATGAAGGTAAAATGAGCAATTAAAGGGAGGTGCAGAGGGAGGAAAGGAAAAGCAGCAGTAGTATGGCTGCATGATGCAGGAAATGTAAGCTGGATGATGCGGACTTTGGATAGCAGGCAGGAACTCCTTATCACAGCCTCTCAGTTTGACAAAGAGATATTTAATACCTTCCTCCCAGCCTCACTCCATCTTCTGCCTACACCATGACACCATGACACACCATGACACCAGGCTCATGGATGACCAGCATACCTTCCCCACTCCCCTCTGACCTTCTCAGGTCAGCTGAGACTGAAGAGGTCACTTGTGTAGATGATGATGAAACGTTTCTGTCAGGAAATGTTGTGTCCACATGACCTGATTCACCTCCTGGTATAGACACGTTTTGTCTGCTACCACCGATTAAACAGGAATCCAGCAGGCAGGAACTGGTCTTCTTCTTTTTTTTGCTGTAGTTTTTATCAAAGATGTTTGACTAATGGATGCTTTTTATCTTTATCATGTACATTCAGTGATCACTGATTCATAAAGAAAAACATCTTTGGAAATATTTTGCTCTCAACTGAGATATTTATTGTTAAAATGTGAATGCTACCCCAATAAAAGACTAATGGCCTAATAATGAAGTTGTTACAGATGTTATTATTATCATTGTTGTTGTTATTATTATCATTATTTTATTATTATTGGAGTATGAATGGAGTTGTTACAGATATTGTTATTATTATTGTTATTTTATTATTATTATTATTATATTATTGGAGTATGAATGGAGTTGTTACAGCTGATATTATTATTATTATTATTATTATTATTATTATTATATCATTGGAGTATGAATGGAGTTGTTACAGCTGATGTTATTATATATTATTATTATTATATTATTGGAGTATGAAGGGAGTTGTTACAGCTGGTATTATTATTATTATTGTTATTATGATATCATGAGTTGTGTGTGTATTTGAACACAAAACCTTCACATTTTATGCAGTAACGTTAGATTAATTAAAATGTGTTTTCCTCCTGCTAGACTGTTATCATGAGTCAGAAGATCAACCTGAAGGCTGAAAATGAAGAAGGGCACGTCCCAGACACTTCCTGTCAGGACCACGTGATAGGTAGGTCTCTGGCCAGGTGCATCTTGGGAGTAGACGGTCTGTGAAGGGTTTTGCTGATGTTGAACCATGTTGAGAGTTTGAAGACTTAAAATGTCAAACAGAAACACAGTTAAGTCGTGCCTGTGCAGTTGTGCAGATGTGCAGGGAGGATCAAGACTTAATGTTACTGACAAGGCTTTTTCATTTTACTTTGTGTGTGCTTTTTTTTAAAAAATTCAAATCAGATCAATGAAAGCCAATATGTTCTGAGACAACATCCGTGGAAGAGTGCTTCACAGTGAGCGCTGGAGCAAAGTAATTTCCACACGTGTTGGGCGTATCAAATGCCTTTGACCTCGACTTTCCTTCAGAGAAACACGTTTCAGTCAGAGACTTTCCAGACAAACAGAAATCTGCTGTCTCTCTCTCTCTGTCTCTGTCTCACTGTCTCTCTCTCTCTCTCTCTCTGCACTGCATGTGGGGAGGTTGGGTGCATAAGTGTGAGTGAGGGTGTTGAATGAGCTTGAGTGTGTTTTTTTTTTGGCTTAATTCAGTTTTTCTACTGCTTTCACGTTTCTTCTCTACATGGTGAGGTGAGAGAAGTTTAATTTTACTTCGTTGCTGGTTGTTGGGAAGTGACTGGAGTAACTGGTGGAAGTTTGGTGGTGTGCAGTATGGCGTCCCTCCCTGGTGAGGGCGCCCTCCCCTGTCTATCAGACACGGGGTTAGAGTTGTGGTTGACTCACGGTACACCGTGGAACAGGTTCTCCTGGCTGCAGGAGAACAGGTCGGCTATGAGAACATCACCTACGGCTCGATGTTCTGGCACCGGTTTACAGTTGTAGAACCTCCGGACATGCTCATACGGGAAGTACAGAGGACGCTGGTGAACTTCTTCTGGGGAGGCTTTCACTGGACCAAGTCTGCTGTATTGCTCCTACCAGTGCTAGAAGGAGGCCAGGGCCTGATTGACCTCCGCAGTCGTATCATGGCTTTTCGCCTTCAAACTGTGCAGCGCCTTTTATACCATGACCAGCGACTTTGCAGTGAAACAGCATCTGTGTTGCTTCGGAGGGTTATGAACCTGAACTATGACAAGCACTTGTTCCTTCTGGACCTGGCTGGCATGGAGTTCACTACGACACCCTTCTATCAATCTGTCCTCCATGCTTGGGGAACGGTCTTACGCACCAACAGAGACTACTCCCAGCTCTATGGCAGTATAGGGGAGGAACCCTGTTCCATAACCCACTGATACGCTGCATGATGCTCAGCTCCGTAAGTGTACAGAGATCCCTCATAAGAGCTGGACTTACAAAGTTAGTGTGTCTCAGATCAGGAGGACAGTGGAAGATGGCTGGCACTTTGAGCCAAGAGACTGGCTTTAAATCTCTTTGTTTGATGGAGAGGTTGTTGGGGGAAGTGATCAGTGCACCTCCTGGTTTCTACAGAGAGGCACTAGGAGCGGAGTGTGGAGTGGATCAGCAAGTTAGGCGGCCTGTTTTTCCATCTTTGTCAGTCCGTGCAGCAGTGGAGGGGCAGGAGGAAGTGAAGGGGGCCATCCTGTCTTTCAGAACACCAGAACTACATGACTTCTAAAGAACATCTTAGAAGGCCTTGTATGCAGTCACTATAAAGGTTCTCAACAGAACATCACTAGCCGGTGTACAGGAGTCGAGGTGGTTGAGTGTGTTGGCACCAAGCTCGTCCCCCAGGGGCAGATGGAGGTCCCTGTACAAACCCCCCCATAGAGAAACGCACTGCGGATCTACAGTGGAGGGTGGTACACGGGGCTGTGGCTACAACAGACATGTGGCTCACATTGATCCTAGGGCAGGGAGCCACCACTCTTTCTGTAATGATGAGGACACTCTACAGCACTTATGGCTCAGATGTCCCAGGTTAAGCCCTCTTTTCTCTGTCCTGCAGCAGGGGCTCAGAGGTTTTGGAGAGGTTCTCGAAGACAGCCTGTTTGTCTTTGGTCCGAGGTACACGGCAGCACCGTGCAGACGTGTCACCTTGGTTAATTTTCTGATAGGTCAGGCAAAAATGAGCATTTGGCTTAGCAGAAGGAACAGAATGAAAGGCACAGGGTCCGCAGATGCTACACTCATGTTCAGGGGTCTAGTGGCTGCTCGGCTGAAAATAGAGTTCATGTTTTTCAAACTTAGTTCAAACTTGGAAGAATTTATTTCTATTTGGGGACATGGGGATGTGCTGGGCACTGTAGAAAACCAAGTGCTGCTTCTTAATTTCTGAAAAAATATAAGGGAAGGTGTGTATCCTTTTGTTTTTACTGTGTATAGGCGATTGTTGTGTTTTTCACTATGTATATGAGTATTTGTGTTAATGTTGTTATCTTGATGTGAATGAAGAATTGGACCATTAAAGGCTTGGTTAAAGGTCAAAGGTCTCTCTCTGTCTCTGTCTCTCTCTGTCTCTCTCTGCCAATTCAGTTCGATTCGATTTAATTCAATGATGCTTTATTGGCATGACTGCATTAATTACAATGTTGCCAAAGCAAAACAGGTCAAGAATACTAAACAAAACAAAAAAAAGGAAAAAGGAAGACATAGATCTGGCAGAAACATAGAACAGCACTTGAACAGCAACTGACAGTAACTGACAGTGTTTTTGTCACTCACTGACCCTTAGGCTATGGCATTCTGACACATACTGTGCCGCAAGGTGTGCACTTTGGGCCTCTCCTAAAATAAGTGGCCATAGTTCTTTCTTATCCAGGAGTAGAAAATTTGAAATCTGATTTTCAAATTTCTCCTGGTATTTTTCTCTTATGTTCCGTAATTTTTCACAATTTAGGAGGGAGTGCATCTCTGTCTCCACCTCACCTGCCCTACAATGACCACATATTCTTTGCTCTTTTGGTAGCCAAGATGTTGTGTGTCTGCCCTTTTCAGTGGCTAGACTGTGGTCAGTGAGCCTGTACTTGGTAAGGATGTGACTCTGCTGACTGTCTCTGACAGTGGACAGACAGTCAGCCAGTTTGTATTCTCTTTTTAGGTCCCGATAACATTCTAACTTGTGTTGTAATTTGGTTGCTATATCCCAGTGCTCCACATATATGAGTTGTTGCATTGTGTGATGTGGTTTACACTAGTCTGTGGTTGGTTAGCAGTGTTAGTCTGAAACTCATCTATGTCAGTGGTTACGGGTTAGTTAGTTTCACAACCAGCTGGCTGAGGGGACTCTTTCTTAGCTCTTGGATTTGGATGCTTTAAATTGCAATGTGTTGTGGAGACTTGATTTAAGGTGCATCCAGAATTTAAGTGATCTGTTTTGGATATGTATTATCAACGTGAAACGGCCTATTTCTGCCCTGCATGCATTTGTTGGTGTTTTCCTTTGTATGTTTAGCAGTTGTCAACAGAATTCTGCATGCATGGCTTCTATTGGATGTTTGTCCCATCTAGTGTAGTCTTGCTGGCTGAGTGGAGCCCGTACTTCACTTCCATATACTGCAATGGGCAGGAGGACACTGTCAAAGACTTTGGACGAGATTTTAAGTGGGATGTCTATTTTATAGAATTGTCTTTTTATTGCATAGAAAGCTCTTCGGGCTTTCTCTTTAAGTGCATTCACTGCCAGACGAATGCTTCCTGAGGCACTGATTTTCAGTCCCAGGTAATCATAATTTAACGTATGCTCTAGGGCGGTGTTACCTAGACTAAATAGGTGTCTACTTTTCTGACACCTGGGCTTCTTCTGGAAAATCATAGTTTTTGTCTTTTTTTAAGTTTACTGTCAGGGCCCCGTTTTGGCAGTATTTCTCTAGCAGATCCAGATGCTGCTGTAGACCCTGTTCTGTGGGTGGCATCAGCACCAGCTCATCTGCATAGAACAAGAATTTAACTTCTGTGTTGTTTCAGGTGAGGCCAGGAGCTGCAGATTGTTCCAGTAACACCGCTAACTCAGTGATGTAGATATTGAACAGGGTTGGACTCAAACTGCAGCCCTGTCTCACCCCTCAGCCTTGAGTGAAGTATTCTGTTCTTTTGTCGCCAATTTTTACTCCGTACTTATTTTCCAAATATGTAGATTTGATTATGTCAAATACTTTACCCCCTACACCACTTTGGAGGATTTTATAATATAAACCATCGTGCCAGATAGAATCAAATGCTTTCTTAAAATCAATGAAGCATGCAAATATGTTTCCTTTATTTTTTTGGTGAACATGTTGATTAATTAGGGTGTGTAGGGTGTAGATGTGATCTGGAGTGCGGTGATTTGGTAGAAAGCCAATCTGACTCTTGCTCAAGACACTGTGTTCAGTAAGGAAGGCCTGTATTCGGGTATTAACAATACAGCAGAAGACCTTCCTCAGGTTACTGCTCACACAGATGCCTTGGTAGTTATTGGGGTCAAATTTATCTCCACTCTTGTATATTGGGGATATAAGCCCCCTATTCCAGGTGTCAGAAAAGCAGCCAGCTTGTAGAACCAGGTTGAACAGTTTAAGCAGGGCCTTCTGCAGCTCAAAAGAACTGTGTCTGAGCATTTCAGTCCTGATGCTGTCAGGGCCACAGGCTTTTTTTGGTTTGAGACTTTGGAGTTTGTCTTTTAGTTCGTCTAGTGAAATTTGGTGGTCAATTGGGTTCTGATTGTTTTTTATAGTTGATTCCAGTATTTCCAGCTTTTCTTTTATATGTTTTTGTTCAGTTGAGAGGTCTTCTGGCAGTATTTCTTTGGATAGGTTTTCAAAATATTTTTTCCAAATGTCTCCATTTTGAATGGCTAGTTCCTGGGATTATTTAGAATTCAAATTGTTCCATTTTCCCTAGAACTGATTTTTATTTAAAGACTCTTCAATGTCTCAGAGAGTTTTGTTGTAGTGATCTTACTTTTTCCGTTTTAAAATTTGTTTATATTCTTTGAGTTTCTCACAGTATTTTTGTCTTAATTCAGTTTTCTGTGGTAGATGGTGTTTTAGATTAGATATTTGTCGTAGTTTCTTTCTTGCATTGCTACAGTCTCCATCAAACCATTTCTCTTTTTGTGGTCTCCGATTCTGCCCATTGTTGACTTCTCTCAGGTTAGTCTTGATAGCTGACCTATTAAATATTTATTAATTTGTTCAACTGCCAGGTTTACATCATCTGAGTTTGGTTGGAATGGTGTTAGAAGAAATGTGTTAATGAGGTTAATGATCTCTGTAGAGCTGGTTGCCTTATTAAATTCAGCCATGCTGTTTGAAGCCCATGTGTATGTTGGGTTTAATCTGAACAGTTTGCAGGGCTTTGACTGGGTGTTCTTTGGTTGACCAATTAATTTTAAGAACACATTTATATGGCAGTGGTCTGATAATTGTGTCGGTGGTCTGACAGTGAATGCACTAATGAAGGGGGGGGGGTCCATGTCGATGATGGTAAGAGCTGAGCGGTAAGTGAACCAGCCTAAAGAGTCCCCTCTGATCCTACCATTAAGCATATACAGGCCTAAGGCTCGACAGAGGTGTACTAACTCATTCCCGTTTTTGTTTACAACACTATCAGGGTTGTGACGTTTTGTAGTGGTGGGGATAAGGTACAGAGAGGTAGTGGTGGGGGTAAGGTACAGAGAGGTAGTGGTGGGGGTAAGGTACAGAGAGGTAGTGGTGGGGATAAGGTACAGAGAGGTAGTGGTGGGGGTAAGGTACAGAGAGGTAGTGGTGGGGTACAGAGGTACAGAGAGGTAGTGGTGGGGGTAAGGTACAGAGAGGTAGTAGTGGGGGTAAGGTACAGAGAGGTAGTGGTGGGGGTAAGGTACAGATAGGTAGTGGTGGGGGTAAGGTACAGAGAGGGTTGCCTGAATATGTGGCCATATCCCTGAGTCTCAATGCAGTCTGGCTTTGAACCTGTCCTTGCATTAAAATCCCGAAACAATAGCACATTCTCCTAAGCCTGGAAATGGCTGGTGTCTGTGTGGAGATGGCTAAAGAGGTGGTCATCATAATATGGTGACTCCACGAGGGGGCATGTACGCTGCACAAACGTACAGGTCGTTGTCACAGTAAATATTGCCTTTTTTGAGCTTAAGCCAAATGTGTGTTGGTCCTTTTTTAATTTGGGTTAGTTGGGTTGCTAAGCTTTCTCTGTACCAAATAATAACTCCACCTGAGTCTCTGCCAGGTTTTACATCTTTTGCTTAAGCGAGGGCAGTAAAATGTCCCCACAGCCAGAGGGGCAGTGGGTGTCCACATCAGCACCACACCATGTGTCAGTCAGCACCATGATGCCTTGGTCATTAATATTCCTCAGGAAATCTGGGTTTGTACTTTTAGCTCCTAAGAGTGAGGAGTACAGACCCTGAGTATTCCACGAGCTCACAGTGAGAGGTGTCATCACTACAACATGTTATGTTAGATAGTATTCCACCAGCTCACAGTGAGAGATGTCATCACTACAACATGTTATGTTAGATAGTATTCCACCAGCTCACAGTGAGAGATGTCATCACTACAACATGTTATGTTAGATAGTATTCCACCATCTGACATTGAGAGATGTGGTCACTACAACATGTTATGTTAGATAGTATTCCACCAGCTGACAGTGAGAGATGTCGTCACTACAACATGTTATGTTAGTTGTTGGCACTTAGCAGCTAATACCAGTTAGCCGCCAATACCAGTTAGCAGCTAATACCAGTTAGCAGCTAATACCAGTTAGCCGCCAATACCAGTTAGCAGCTAATACCAGTTAGCAGCTAATACCAGTTAGCCGCCAATACCAGTTAGCCACCAATATACTGGAGTGTATGAACATCTTACTGTACATGGTCCTGAGGCTTTAGATTCTCCCTGATATAACCCCTCGCCTTAGATGGCTCTTCCTTCCAACCGCTTTTCTGGGCCGGACGATGAAGTGATATGCTTTTATCCAAAGCAACGTACAATAAGTGCATCATTTAACATAGGAAATCAGGAGAACTACTAGTCATCAGAGGTCATACGTGCATCTTCTCTCTAAACAAGCATCTAAGAGCAAAACCAGTGCTAAAGTAAAAGTGCAAGAAAGATTTATTTTGTTTAAATGAGTGAATACAATAAGTGGTAAGAACAAGTAACAGGGTAGTAGTTCTTGAAGAGGTGAGTTTTCAACCTGCGCTGAAAGATGGGCAGCGACTCCACTGTCCTGACATCAGTGGGGAGTTCATTCCACCACTGTGGGGCCGGGACAGAAAATTAATATATTGAGTTGCTTCATGTGCATGCATTGCTGCAGCTACAGGTTATATTAATGTACTGAGTTGCTTCATGTGCATGCATTCCTGCAGCTACAGGTTATATTAATGTACTGAGTTGCTTCATGTGCATGCAGGTGTGTGTGATGTGATGACGGGAGAGGTTTTGGTAGTAGATTTTCCGTGTGATGTTCATTCTGGGTGAAGTTTGAACGACACACAACAAAGACCAGATGTCTGTGAAGACCAACACACATGTGTAACCTGGACATAAAAAACAGCAATTATGGCCTTTCTGTGGAAACTCTCAGTTGTAAAAATTATTAGTTTAATTAAATATTTCACAAAAGCAAAACTTCTTGTATGTTCCAGGAAAAGGTTGGTGAAACAGTCCGGTAGCTTGATGTGAGCTGTGTCTCCTCTGACGACACCAATTTATCAGTTAATTAAATTAAATCGCTCTCTTAATGACCGCCAAGCCAAGTGTGTTAGCACCATGTTAAGAAAATAAAAGTCCTGATTTCCACTCGTAGACACACACACACACACGTGGTATATATATGTGTGTGTGTGTGTGCGTGTGTGTTATATACACACATATATATGTGTAAGTTTGACAACTGATGATTGCTTATGGCCTGAAACAGGCTTGTACCGTCTCATAAACAATTTACTTGACTCTGGATTATTTTGCTCCTTATTTGTTGAGCACTTTCCCTACCGTTGAGTGTTTGTTTTAACAAAGTTCTATATAAATCACAGAGGTTTGTGATGGTGTGAATGTGGTTTTAGTGGAACCTTTCATATCAAATGAATCAGTGGTGAATAATAACCATCATGTATTCCTGCTTTGCAGATTAAATGAAATGTGTTTTCTCTCTCTCGTGTCCCGTCTGCCTGTAACTGAACCCCCCAAAGACGCCTTGTTTACACATCACCCCTTCCGCTGCATGTGAAGCTACACCCCTCTCTCTCCACCCATGTCGTTTTCCCTGCTTCTCCCAGACGTCACACTCCTCTTCCCTGTCCCCGTCCTCAGGCTCCGGCTGCCAGACAAGAACCTTGGACAGTGGCATCGGCACCTTCCCCCTCCCCGACTCAGTCATGCGGGCTGGTGGACGCCACATGCCCAAGTCGGAGTCCAGTCCAGACCACTTTACCAGCGGTCTTGCCGAGTTTGACCAGAACCCTCCCTCGTCTCCCCCCAACCTGTCATCCAGCCAGACGAAAGTGCCTTCCCCCTCTAAAACCCGGCTGCACGCGCCCCCCGCCGCCCTAGGCCCCTCTCTGTCCCAGCCCGCTGTGACCTGCAGCACCACCCAGAGCCCTCTGCCCAAACCCACCTCTTCTGGTAAGTCAGATCCACATCTAACCGTGTTGCCTTCAAGTCTTCCTATCAGCAGCCGAGCTGAGCATAGTGCTGCATGATGTCATCATAGTAATCAACGTATCAATGTATATGCATATCATGATATCCACTTCCATATGTTTAAGAATCCAACTGAGCTTCCTCACATTGAACTATTTGTAATGTAATGTATGATATTAAACAAAACTAGTTTTGACATAATACTGCCTGACATATTTCACACCTCATTCTGTGAGAAATGAGAGGTCATAGATTCCCATTACCATTAATTTAAACAACAAATTTGTGTATCACGATATGATAAAATCTGAATTTCATCCTGATACAACACCATTGTAAGATGATAATGATCCTAAATTATCATTGCCCAGGCCTAAATGAGGATTAAACTTTTTGGTACGTCGTTATACTCTGCTGTGTTTTTGTAAATTCGCTTCTTCTGCCAAGGCCAGGAGAGAACAGTCCAGGGAACAGTCTGAAGTTTTCATGTAGACGCAGGCAGAGGCCAAGAGAGAACAGTCCAGGGAACAGTCTGAAGGAGGTTTCGTGTAGACGCAGGCAGAGGGCAGGAGAGAACAGTCTGGGGAGCAGTCTGCAGGAGGTTTCATGTACACGCAGGCAGAGGCCAGGAGAGAACAGTCCAGGGAACAGTCGGCAGGAGGTTTCATGTAGACGCAGGCAGAGGCCAGGAGAGAACAGTCCAGGGAACAGTCTGAAGGAGGTTTCGTGTAGACGCAGGCAGAGGGCAGGAGAGAACAGTCTGGGGAGCAGTCTGCAGGAGGTTTCATGTAGACGCAGGCAGAGGCCAGGAGAGAACAGTCCAGGGAGCAGTCTGCAGGAGGTTTCATGTAGACGCAGGCAGAGGCCAGGAGAGAACAGTCTGGGGAGCAGTCTGCAGGAGGTTTCATGTAGACGCAGGCAGAGGCCAGGAGAGAACAGTCCAGGGAACAGTCTGCAAGAGGTTTCATGTAGACGCAGGCAGAGACCAAGAGAGAACAGTCCAGGGAGCAGTCTGCAGGAGGTTTCATGTAGACGCAGGCAGAGACCAGGAGAGAACAGTCCAGGGAACAGTCTGCAAGAGGTTTCATGTAGACGCAGGCAGAGGCCAGGAGAGGACAGTCCAGGGAACAGTCGGCAGGAGGTTTCATGTAGGCACAGGCCGAGGCCAGGAGAGAACAGTCCAGGGAACAGTTGGCAGGAGGTTTCATGTAGGCGCAGGCAGAGGGCAGGAGAGAACAGTCCAGGGAGCAGTCTGCAGGAGGTTTCATGTAGACGCAGGCAGAGGCCAGGAGAGAACAGTCCAGGGAACAGTCGGCAGGAGGTTTCATGTAGGCGCAGGCAGAGGCCAGGAGAGAACAGTCCAGGGAACAGTTGGCAGGAGGTTTCATGTAGGCGCAGGCAGAGGCCAGGAGAGAACAGTCCAGGGAACAGTCTGCAGGAGGTTTCATGTAGGCACAGGCAGAGGCCAGGAGAGAACAGTCCAGGGAACAGTCGGCAGGAGGTTTCATGTAGGCGCAGGCAGAGGCCAGGAGAGAACAGTCCAGGGAACAGTCTGCAAGAGGTTTCATGTAGACGCAGGCAGAGGCCAGGAGAGAACAGTCCAGGGAGCAGTCTGCAGGAGGTTTCATGTAGATGCAGGCAGAGGCCAGGACAGAACAGTCCAGGGAACAGTCTGCAAGAGGTTTCATGTAGACGCAGGCAGAGGCCAGGAGAGAACAGTCCAGGGAACAGTTGGCAGGAGGTTTCATGTAGACACAGGCAGAGGCCAGGAGAGAACAGTCCAGGGAACAGTCGGCAGGAGGTTTCATGTAGACGCAGGCAGAGTGCTAAATGACGAGCCTTGAAAAGCTCTTGACAGCTGGATTTTTCCTGTCAGTGAGTGAAATATTAAATATTGACCATGCAGACACTTCCTCCATAAGCCACTCCCAACTCAGCCAGTTATGTGGTTGATTAGACTGAATTAAAGAAATTAAGCTTTTTTCATTCAGGTGCTGGCATGAGGCCATCGCGTCAAGCCAGAAAAGTCCACAGTCCATTTTGCTGACCCTCAGTCCATTTAAATGACACCAGAATCTTTTCTCATCGTGTTGGCCTCAGTACAAAGCCGTGCACACAATGCCCTGAGGAGGCCTGCTGATGTCACTGGATAAGAAGGCCAACAAAGCCAAGTCAGGAATCAGGAACACTTTATTTGTTCTTTCCCCCAGCCCTCAGCAGTGCAAGACAAAGACACAACCACATCCACAAACTACAAGAACTTCAAGAATACACGTATATCCAAATTAACACACATATAAAAACTAAACAAAAAAAATCACTGTTCAGGAGAACGAACACCAGCCAGGATGACTGTCGGAACTGCCGGTCTGCATGGGCTAGCACTTAGCTTAGCACTTAGCCTGCCCTGCCTCCATGTCCTGTCGGACCGCCCTCGATGCTTCGTCTTCAGGTGCAGCTCCAGGCCGTGGTCCGTGGGCCGACAGGATGCAGTAGACCAGGTTCTCCCAGCTGATCCAGCACCAGCTCTCCCAGCCAGACACCCTTGATACACCACCCCGCACTCCACACGACAACACCTAACAAACCACAGTCAACACTAGGCGTGGCCGCTGCCAGACTGCCTTTGGTGTGATCGGAACTGCCGGTCTGCATGGGCTGGCTGCTAGATCATCAAATTGAATCATCAGATTGATTCAGAGATCATCAGGTTGATGTGATGCTAGATCATCAGACGCCGTCATTTACTATAGACAAAAGACGTGTCATTGGTGTCGGTGGGGTCTGCCATTCCCACCGTGTCTGATATGGATTGATATGTTCAATCTCACTGTGTCAGATGACTTTGTGGATCAGTCTTCTTTCTCCAAAATACAAACGCCACCACTGGATTATCTCACCAGGGCTACACCAAAATCTGCGACCATTCAAAATCTTTACCTGCACGTGAAGGTGAATGTTCAGGATCATGGTAGGAAAACAAAGACCATCAGATGAAGCCAAATCCACCAAAGTAAAGATATGAAGGATAAGGTGTTCAAAGCCTATAGAGCATTGTTAGTCTGTGTCTGTGTTTTCATCTCAGCTCCATGGTAGAAGGTGTTTCAATGTAGATGAAGAACAAGTTTTCTGGTATGGAGTCTCTTAACCGGTGGATTAGGTCCTCCATCTGTAAGGAGCTTTGGAGATATGATGTCACGACAGGAGAATAATGACCTTCCTCTAGAAGAAATATCATTTTTTAAACCTTCCATAAATCATCTCCCGACTCCAAAGTCAAAAAGCACCAGCTGAGTGGGCTCTTATGCACAGGTTCAGTCTTTAATCTTCATGTGTACTGACAGGACAGAAGCTCAACTCCAAAACAAAGTGTGAGATGAACAAGACAGACGGGAGGACACACCCTTCTTAACTTTAGATGACGGGAGACGGAAAGGTGTTTTTCAAAAAGAACTGCGTTCACCCTTCCTATGTGTCCAAAGACAGAGGCCGAGGTACAGGAAGGAGACGTAAAGACGGGCAGAAAGGTTTTATTTGTCTAATAGAGAAACAGAGAGAGTATCACTTCTGATGAACTGCATTTTTTAAGCTCCCCTCCATTTGTATTTGGGTTGTGAGAGTGTGTGTGTGTGTGTGTGTGTGTGTGTGTGTGTGTGTGTGTGTGTGTGTGTGTGTGTGTGTGTGTGTGTGTGTGTGTGTGTGTGTGTGTGTGTGTGTGTGCGCGCGCTGAACTGTTTGTCCCATCTTTCCTTTCTCTTGGTCTTATTGTAGAGGCCCTCAGGACAAACAGGAGGAGTTTTGCTGTTTCAGACGAGACACCTGACAGAGAGGAGGAGGCAGAGAGAGGGATGAATGCCAAGGACCTCCATCATCCACCTGCTGTAAGTCAACATACCTCCATTGAAAAGAACAGGAAATGGCATTTAACACAAATGGAGGGGGGGAAATGGAGGAAAATGACTGCTGGGATAGGCTCCAGCATCCCCACAACCCTGAGAGCAGGATAAGCGGTTTAAATGATGGATGGATGGCTGGGTGGATGGAGGAAAAAAAGCACAAAAGCTGTGAGAAAGATGATACAAAATCAGTTCATAGGAATTCGCTGCTTCACTTACATACGACATCTCTTTGAAACCCAGACCAGCATTTTACAAACAACATAAATATAACAAGATATATGATGAGTCGGCCCTGTGATGGCCTGGCGGCCTGTCCGGGGCGGCTCCCCGCCTGCCGCCCAATGACTGCTGGGATAGGCTCCAGCATCCCCATGACCCTGACAGCAGGATAAACGGTTTGGATAATGGATATGATGAGCCAAAACATTATGACCACCTGCCTGACAATAATAGTATAATAATAATAATAATAATAAATTTGATTTGTATAGCACCTTTCATACATAAAATGCAGCTCAAAGTGCTTTACAGTAAAAACAGGGGAAACTAAACTCAACAACGTGTCTGTGAATGTTCTCATTCATCCAGGTCATGGTTATCCAAAGGAGTTGAATCAAGTGCAGCTGGGCTTGGTATATATCCGTGAAGACGTTTCGCCTCTCATCCAAGAGGCTTCCTCAGTTCGTGCCTTTCTTTTTTTTTTTTTTTAAACTTTATTTTCAAGTTTTTTTGAAACAGGTATACAAAGCACACGAACAACAACAACAACAACAAATATGTAGGAATCCCCCCTCCCCCCCAAGGCTCAAAAAAGAAGAAGAAAAAAAGGAAAGAAAAAAAAAGGACTATGCCGGGATTTCTTATTCCAATTCTACATAATAGCCATATTTTTGAAGACGATATAAAGTTGTACACATATATCTATAAGTATTGTCGTTACAACCAGGTAAATAAAAAGTAAATTCAGTAAAGTCTATGAAAGGACTCCAGGTCAAAGTAAAGTTTTTGCGGGTTTTACATATTTTATATCAGAGCTTTTCTAAAGGTAGAAAGGACAGCACCTTCCTCAGCCACTGCAAAAATGATGGCGCTTTATTCCACTTCCGGTTAAATAGGATAAGTCTGCGTGCTAGTAATGAGGCAAATGCTGGAGCATTTGCCTGTAAAGTTGTGACCTTACAGTTAGGGGGTGGTATGCCAAAGGTGGCTGTGTGAAAATCAGGGTTTATGGTCTGTTTACAGATATGGGAGAATACATTAAATACCTGTCCCCAATAACTGTTGAGGGAGGGGCATGCCCAGAACATGTGTCCCACCGAGGCTGGACTATGACTGCACCTCGGACAGCTAGGGTCTGTGGTGGGAAAGATTCTGGCAAGCTTGTCCCCCGAGTAGTGAAGACGGTGAAGCACCTTAAACTGAATTAACCCATGTGGTATACACAATGAGGACGTATGTATACGAGTTAAGCTGTCCCGCCATGCCTCTTCAGAAAGCTCTACACCCAAATCTCTCTCCCCCATGCAGTTTTTGTTTTGTCCCAGGATATCTGTTTCAATCCCTGTATCAGTGTGTAAATTATAGAGACCCGTTTTTTCCCAAAGGGATCCATCTCTAGAATAACATCTAATTGGCTCCTGGGTGGCAGATACGGAAATTAGGGAAACACTTTCTTGGCAAAGCTACGGATTTGAAGGTTTCTAAAAAAATGGGATCTGGGTATGTTATGGTCTTTGGTAAGTGTTTCAAATGAGGTGAATGTTCCATCGTTAAATAGATCACAGAAAAACACCAGTCCATTTCTATGCCAAAGTTGAAATGCGTTATCTAACACAGATGACGAGAAGAATTGATTATTTGCTACTGGAAAAAGCCCGCTAGCATGCTTTAATCCAAAATGCCTCCTAAACTGGAGCCATATCCTAAGTGAAGCTTTAACCACTGGGTTTGTTATTTGTATGTTAGCATTATGTGGTAGTGGAGAGGTGAATATCGGTAAAGGATTGGATACAAGCTCCATGTGAACCCAATCTGTACCCTGTTGATTCTTATATGTAAATGCCCAATGTAAAAGTTTTACAATGTTCGCAGCCCAGTAGTAACAAATAAAGTTAGGCAAGCCTAATCCCCCTGTCTCCTTAGGGACCTCCAAGTATATTTTCTTCATCCTGGGGTTTGAATTGTTCCAGATGAATGATGAAATTAATCTATCTAATTGTTGAAAAGTTGTCTTAGGTATGAATATGGGAATCATTTGAAAAAGAGAGAAATCTGGGTAAGACTGTCATTTTAACTATATTAATGCGGCCAGCTAATGAAATTGGTAGCGTTGACCACTTTTTAAAATCTTGTTTTGTTCGTTCGATTAGTGTTTTAAAGTTATGGTTATATAACCTCCCCATTGTGCGAGTGACTTTGATTCCTAAATATGTAAATACATTATGTTCAAGTTTAAATGGAAAGCTAGAGTAGTCTCTATCAGTGTGGTTAATCGGAAAAAGCAAGCTCTTTGAATAGTTTATCTTATAACCTGACAGGCGACCAAAGTTATCCAGGGTAAGTAATAGTCTTGGTATAGATTCTATTGGGTTGGATATATATATCAACAGGTCATCTGCATAAAGTGATACCTTATGCAATTTACCACCTCGTAAGATACCTTTAATGCCATCCTCTGCCCTAAGAGCTATAGCAAGTGGCTCAATTGCCAAATCGAACAGGTAAGGCGAGAGGCTGCAGCCCTGTCTGAAGCCCCTATGGAGTGAAAAATAATCAGAAATAATATTCGTCTGCACTGCGGCTGTTGGTGAGCAATACAATATTTTAACCCATGCTAGGATTGAGAAACCAAAGCCAAACCTTTCTAGAACAACAAATAGATATTGCCATTCGATGCGGTCAAATGCCTTCTCAGCATCTAAAGAAATCACTACTTCTGTCTGTTCTACGGAATGTGGTGTGTACAGTACAGTAAATAGGCGGCGCATGTTATAGAATGACTGCCTGCCTGGTATAAAACCAGTTTGATCAGGGTTAACAATCGTTGGGACAACAGTTTCAATATGGGTGGCCAAGATTTTTGTAGTCACAATTCAACAAGCTTACAGGGCGGTAGGGGCCACACAGTAGGGGATCTTTTTCTTTTTAAGTAACACTGACATGATTGCCTGCATCATAGTTTGGGGCAATTTCTGTTGGTTAAAAATTTCCTGATACATCAGGTTAAGTATTGGTGCCAGCTTGGTAGCAAATTCTTTATACATTTCAATTGTGAAACCATCCGGACCCGGTGCTTTGTTGCTCTGCATGGATTTAATTGCTTGTATCACTTCCTGTGTTGATATCTCTCTGTCTATCTGTGCTCTGTCTTCAAGGGCAATTTTTGGTATGGTCAGACCGTCTAAAAAAGTGAAAATATGCGACAAGTCGCTGGGCAGTTTTGAACTATAAAGGGTAATATAAAATTGTTTAAACTGGTTATTGATGGTGTCAGGGTCGGTAGTCTTTATCCCAGCTGCTGTGCAAATTTCAGAAATAGTGTTAGCGGCTGTGGACTGTCTAACCTGATGGGCTAATAGTTTTCCAGCTTTCTCTCCATGCTCATAAAATGTCTGTTTTGATTTAAAGAATAATTGTTCCGTTTGTTTAATGGAGAGATTGTCGAAATCTGTTTTTAATAATAATTTTTTCTTATAAAGTTCAGATGTTGGGGAATCAGCATATGAACGGTCCACTTCCGCTATACTATGGGACAGTTCTGTTAGACGTTGTTTATGTTTCTTTCTCTCATGTGCTGTGTATGAGATTATTTGGCCTGTAAGGTAGGCTTTGAGAGCCTCCCAAACAATAGTTAGTGGCATATCCGGAGTGTGGTTGAATTCCATAAAGATATCTATCTGCTGGGAGAGAAATTTTTTAAAGGAGTCCCTGGACAGTAA
>NC_079231.1:1865490-1867074 GCF_029633865.1 Lampris incognitus | reverse complement strand
AGTTCAGGTTCAGGGTGGTGTAAGAGGTCAGGTTCAGGGTGGTGTAAGAGGTCAGGTTCAGGGTGGTGTGAGAGGTCAGGTTCAGTGTGGTGTAAGAGGTCAGGTTCAGGGTGGTGTAAGAGGTCAGGTTCAAGATGGTGTAAGAGGTCAGGTTCAGGATGGGGTAAGAGTTCAGGTTCAGGGTGGTGTAAGAGGTCAGGTTCAGGGTGGTGTAAGAGGTCAGGTTCAGGATGGTGTAAGAGGTCAGGTTCAGGATGGGGTAAGATTTCAGGTTCAGGGTGGTGTAAGAGGTCAGGTTCAGGGTGGTGTAAGAGGTCAGGTTCAGGGTGGTGTAAGAGGTCAGGTTCAGGATGTGGTAAGAGTTCAGGTTCAGGTGGTGTAAGAGGTCAGGTTCAGGGTGGTGTCAGAGTTCACATTCAGGATGTGGTAAGAGTTCAGGTTCAGGTGGTGTAAGAGGTCAGGTTCAGGGTGGTGTAAGAGGTCAGGTTCAGGGTGGTGTAAGAGGTCAGGTTCAGGGTGGTGTAAGAGGTCAGGTTCAGGGTGGTGTAAGAGGTCAGGTTCAGGGTGGTGTAAGAGGTCAGGTTCAGGATGTGGTAAGAGTTCAGGTTCAGGTGGTGTAAGAGGTCAGGTTCAGGGTGGTGTCAGAGTTCACATTCAGGATGTAGTTCAGGTTCAGGTGGTGTAAGAGGTCAGGTTGAGGGTGGTGTAAGAGGTCAGGTTCAGGATGGTGTACGACGGGGATAGTCAACATGGTCCAGAAAAGTCCGGTGTGGGTGCAGGTCTTTGTTCCAACCAAGGAGTTACACACCTGAGTCTACAAATCAAGGTCCTTTGCAAAGACTATTGGTTGACTGGGTCCGCGGTGGTGTAGCGGTCTAAGCATCGGCTTTGTGTGGATGCAGTTGCCCACTGGGGTCCGGGGTTCGCGCCCCGGTCTTGTCAGATCCGACTATGGCCCGACTCGATGAAGCAGCAGTCATTGGCAGCGCCGTCTTCGGGAGGGGGGCGGAGTCGGCTTGTGTTCGTCACATGACTGCGTCTCTGTGTGTGTGTGTGTGTGGGGGGGGAGCAGTGGTGGTTCGGCCTGGATTCGCCTCGCCACTTCCGTGACGAGGCGAATCCTTCCAGACTGCCGGCCGGAGAGATGCAGGTGGCGAATGCCTGCAGTACGAGGGTGGTGTTGGAGCTAAAATAGGGAGCGATTGGCCACTAAACTGAGAGAAAAAAGGGAAAAATCAGAAATAGATTGAAAGAAAAAGACTTTTGGTTGACTAATAGAATCAGGTGTGTAACTGCTTGGTTGGAATGAAGACCTGCACCCACACCAGACCTTTCTGGACCCTGTTGCCTATCCCTGGTGTACAAGTTCAGGATGGTGTCAGAGTTCAGGTTCAGGGTGGTGTAAGGGCCGTGACACACCAGGCTTGGCCGTCAGCCAATGTCGGGCCGTCGGTGAGCGTCTGTGACCCCAGTTTGTGCGGTGTGATTCAGCATGTTGAATGGATGGAGCCCGTTGGTGAGAGAGATCACTCTGATTGGCTGTTCAGCTTAGCAAATCAGTGCTAAGCTAGCGAATCAGGACCG
>NC_079231.1:1845490-1860490 GCF_029633865.1 Lampris incognitus | reverse complement strand
GGAGTCACAACATGACTCTCCCACCTGCCCATATGGAGTCATGACATGACTCTCCCACCTGCCCATATGGAGTCATGACATGACTCTCCCACCTGCCCATATGGAGTCACAACATGACTCTCCCACCTGCCCATATGGAGTCATGACATGAGACATGACTCTCCCACCTGCCCATATGGAGTCACGACATGAGACATGACTCTCCCACCTGCCCATATGGAGTCATGACATGAGACATGACTCTCCCACCTGCCCATATGGAGTCACGACATGAGACATGACTCTCCCACCTGCCCGTATGGAGTCACGACATGAGACATGACTCTCCCACCTGCCCATATGGAGTCACGACATGAGACATGACTCTCCCACCTGCCCGTATGGAGTCATGACATGACTCTCCCACCTGCCTGTATGGAGTCATGACATGACTCTCCCACCTGCCCATATGGAGTCATGACATGACTCTCCCACCTGCCCATATGGAGTCATGACATGACTCTCCCACCTGCCCATATGGAGTCATGACATGACTCTCCCACCTGCCTGTATGGAGTCACGACATGACTCTCCCACCTGCCCATATGGAGTCATGACATGACTCTCCCACCTGCCTGTATGGAGTCACGACATGACTCTCCCACCTGCCCATATGGAGTCATGACATGACTCTCCCACCTGCCTGTATGGAGTCACGACATGACTCTCCCACCTGCCCATATGGAGTCATGACATGAGACATGACTCTCCCACCTGCCTGTATGGAGTCATGACATGAGACATGACTCTCCCACCTGCCCATATGGAGTCATGACATGAGACATGACTCTCCCACCTGCCCATATGGAGTCATGACATGACTCTCCCACCTGCCTGTATGGAGTCACGACATGACTCTCCCACCTGCCTGTATGGAGTCATGACATGACTCTCCCACCTGCCCGTATGGAGTCATGACATGACTCTCCCACCTGCCCATATGGAGTCATGACATGACTCTCCCACCTGCCCATATGGAGTCACGACATGAGACATGACTCTCCCACCTGCCCATATGGAGTCACGACATGAGACATGACTCTCCCACCTGCCCATATGGAGTCATGACATGACTCTCCCACCTGCCCATATGGAGTCACGACATGAGACATGACTCTCCCACCTGCCCATATGGAGTCACAACATGACTCTCCCACCTGCCCATATGGAGTCATGACATGAGACATGACTCTCCCACCTGCCCATATGGAGTCATGACATGAGACATGACTCTCCCACCTGCCCATATGGAGTCACAACATGACTCTCCCACCTGCCCATATGGAGTCATGACATGACTCTCCCACCTGCCCATATGGAGTCACAACATGACTCTCCCACCTGCCCATATGGAGTCATGACATGACTCTCCCACCTGCCCATATGGAGTCATGACATGACTCTCCCACCTGCCCATATGGAGTCATGACATGACTCTCCCACCTGCCCATATGGAGTCACAACATGACTCTCCCACCTGCCCATATGGAGTCATGACATGAGACATGACTCTCCCACCTGCCCATATGGAGTCACGACATGAGACATGACTCTCCCACCTGCCCATATGGAGTCATGACATGAGACATGACTCTCCCACCTGCCCATATGGAGTCACGACATGAGACATGACTCTCCCACCTGCCCGTATGGAGTCACGACATGAGACATGACTCTCCCACCTGCCCGTATGGAGTCACGACATGAGACATGACTCTCCCACCTGCCCATATGGAGTCACGACATGAGACATGACTCTCCCACCTGCCCGTATGGAGTCACGACATGAGACATGACTCTCCCACCTGCCCATATGGAGTCATGACATGAGACATGACTCTCCCACCTGCCTGTATGGAGTCACGACATGAGACATGACTCTCCCACCTGCCCATATGGAGTCATGACATGACTCTCCCACCTGCCCATATGGAGTCACGACATGAGACATGACTCTCCCACCTGCCCATATGGAGTCACGACATGAGACATGACTCTCCCACCTGCCCATATGGAGTCACGACATGAGACATGACTCTCCCACCTGCCCGTATGGAGTCACGACATGAGACATGACTCTCCCACCTGCCCATATGGAGTCACGACATGAGACATGACTCTCCCACCTGCCCGTATGGAGTCACAACATGACTCTCCCTATTTTGGACTCTGACTGACTGTTTACATGTGGTCAGAAATCTGATGAAGCTGAACGACTGAATAAAGGTGGTGGTTTGATTAATAACATGTGTTTAATTAATAATGTGACGTTACGAGACTCACTGACAGCTGCATTATGAAACGTGTGCAACTCCAGCTCCAACATCGTGTTCGAAACTTTTATGAAAATGTCTCCGTTTTCTTTTTCTTTTCTTTTTTTTGCCCATCCAAAAACTTTATTAACTAAAGTTTATTAGTTGAAATGTTTTACTGAACATGAATGTTGTTCCAGTCTCCCTCCAGGAGTGTGTTTCCTGCTGCTCGCCCTGTCCTTCTTTGTGGTTTCCAGGTCAGGTGTTGGTAACACAACTGAGTCTTTGAATGAGTCAGATGACTGAAGCAACATCATGTTTGTGTTGATGTACAGCTTCATATGATTCACATAGTTGGATTGGGGGTGTTTCCATGCCCGTTGCAATAATGAAATAATTGCTACAGTCTGATTAAAATTAAATTTTAATTTGCATCTAAACACACTGGTTGTGGCTCATGTTTATGAGCAGACTGAGTGTGAACTTGATGGGATGAAGAAGCAAAGCGAGACGTGGGAGCTGAAGTGTGAACGGGGTGTTAATGAAACACTGTGTTGTCCATTCTGTTGTTGTGTCTCCTGCAGAAGGAGTTTCCTGTGGAGCCCGGCTCCCTCCACCTCTCCCTGGAGTCGCTCAACAAGCTGAACCTCTGCAGTTCCACCAGCGACGGTCTGTATCCAGAGACAGGGGCAGGGGGCCGCCACACCTGCAGTGGAGGGGGGTGCAGGGACAGTTGCCGCCGGCCAGACGAGGCGGCCTCCTCCTGCGTCTCCCGAGAGCCGGGGCCGAATGCCGTGGGCTCCCTCAGCGACTCGATGTATGACAGCTTCTCCTCCTGCACCAGCCAGGGCTCCAGCGAGCTATAGGAGGCCAGCCTGACCCCACCTGCCCCAACCAAACAGCCCCATTGCCCCCCTATCTACCCCTCCCCCACCACAGACAACACAAAGCACTTAAACTGATGACCTGGAGGACACAACCGGAGATGATTGACGGCGTGACGGTGGTATGGCGGTGGACTGCATCACACACACTTTATGTCCTTTATTTCCTTTTCTCTCCTCCTGATGAAGTCATGGCTGCACTGTGAGAACCTGTAGAGGTTTATCGGTTTACTGAAATATGTGATCCACGCCGCCTCATTCTCACCAGAAACTTTAGGAAACATTCCTTGGCGTTGCTGCTTCCTGCAAACTTCCTGGTTGACAGGAAACGTTCAGGTGTCCGTTTACTCTGCTTTGTTTCCTCATATTGGGAATGTTTCCCCAATAAATAAATAAATAAATAAATAGAAGCAAAGTTGTGTTATTTACAACTGGTTGATCAGTTAGCCGACGTCCGGTTTGAAATAAAACCTTGAAGACTTCACCACAAATGTGAAGACGCCGTAAAGTGTGGAAGGTGAGTGAGATCAGGTGTTAATGTCCTGATGTCCGCCACGTGTTTCTACATGATGTAGGAGCAGAAACACTCCATGTTTCTACATGATGTAGGAGCAGAAACACTCCATGTTTCTACATGATGTAGGAGCAGAAACTCTGCATGTTTCTCTACAAGATGTAGGAGCAGAAACACTCCATGTTTCTACATGATGTAGGAGCAGAAACACTCCATGTTTCTACATGCTGTGGGAGCAGAAACTCTGCGTGTTTCTACAAGATGTAGGAGCAGAAACTCTGCGTGTTTCTACAAGATGTAGGAGCAGAAACTCTGCGTGTTTCTACATGATGGAGGAGCAGAAACTTTCCATGTTTCTACATGATGTAGGAGCAGAAACTTTCCATGTTTCTACATGATGTAGGAGCAGAAACACTCCATGTTTCTACATGATGTAGGAGCAGAAACACTCCATGTTTCTACATGCTGTGGGAGCAGAAACTCTGCGTGTTTCTACAAGATGTAGGAGCAGAAACTCTGCGTGTTTCTACATGATGTAGGAGCAGAAACACTCAGTTTCTACAAGATGTGGGAGCAGAAACACTCCATGTTTCTACATGATGTAGGAGCAGAAACTCTGCGTGTTTCTCTACATGATGTAGGAGCAGAAACTCTGCGTGTTTCTACAAGATGTAGGAGCAGAAACACTCCATGTTTCTACATGATGTGGGAGCAGAAACACTCCATGTTTCTACATGATGTAGGAGCAGAAACACTCCATGTTTCTACAAGATGTGGGAGCAGAAACACTCCATGTTTCTACATGATGTAGGAGCAGAAACTCTGCGTGTTTCTACATGATGTAGGAGCAGAAACACTCCATGTTTCTACATGATGTAGGAGCAGAAACTCTGCGTGTTTCTACATGATGTAGGAGCAGAAACACTCAGTTTCTACAAGATGTAGGAGCAGAAACACTCCATGTTTCTACATGATGTAGGAGCAGAAACTCTGCGTGTTTCTACAAGATGTAGGAGCAGAAACACTCCATGTTTCTACATGATGTGGGAGCAGAAACACGCAGTTTCTACAAGATGTAGGAGCAGAAACACTCCATGTTTCTACATGATGGAGCAGAAACACGCAGTTTCTACAAGATGTAGGAGCAGAAACACTCCATGTTTCTACATGATGGAGGAGCAGAAACTGCGTGTTTCGACATGATGTAGCAGCAGAAACACTCTGTATCTACAAGATGTAGGAGCAGAAACTTTCCATGTTACTACATGATGTAGGAGCAGAAAGACTCCATGTTTCTACATGATGTAGGAGCAGAAACTGCATGTTACTACATGATGTAGAAGCAGAAACTCTCCATGTTTATACATGATGTAGGAGCAGAAACTGCATGTTACTACATGATGTAGGAGCAGAAACTCCATGTTTCTACATGCTGTGGGAGCAGAAACACTCCATGTTTCTACATGATGTAGGAGCAGAAACTCTCCATGTTTCTACATGATGTAGGAGCAGAAACTTTCCATGTTACTACATGATGTAGGAGCAGAAACTCTCCATGCTTCTAGATGATGTAGGAGCAGAAACTCTCCATGCTTCTAGATGATGTAGGAGCAGAAACTCTCCATGTTTCTACATGATGGAGGAGCAGAAACTTTCCATGTTTCTACATGATGTAGGAGCAGAAACACTCCATGTTTATACATGATGTAGGAGCAGAAACACTCCATGTTTCTACATGATGTAGGAGCAGAAACACTCCATGTTTCTACATGATGTAGGAGCAGAAACTTTCCATGTTACTACATGATGTAGGAGCAGAAACTCTCCATGCTTCTAGATGATGTAGGAGCAGAAACTCTCCATGTTTCTACATGATGTAGGAGCAGAAACTCTCCATGTTTCTACATGATGGAGGAGCAGAAACTTTCCATGTTTCTACATGATGTAGGAGCAGAAACACTCCATGTTTATACATGATGTAGGAGCAGAAACACTCCATGTTTCTACATGATGTAGGAGCAGAAACACTCCATGCTTCTAGATGATGTAGGAGCAGAAACTTTCCATGTTTCTACATGATGTAGGAGCAGAAACACTCCATGCTTCTAGATGATGTAGGAGCAGAAACTCTCCATGTTTCTACATGATGGAGGAGCAGAAACTCTCCATGCTTCTAGATGATGTAGGAGCAGAAACTCTCCATGTTTCTACATGATGGAGGAGCAGAAACTTTCCATGTTTCTACATGATGTAGGAGCAGAAACTTTCCATGTTTCTACATGATGTAGGAGCAGAAACACTCCATGTTTCTACATGATGTAGGAGCAGAAACACTCCATGTTTCTACATGCTGTGGGAGCAGAAACTCTGCGTGTTTCTACAAGATGTAGGAGCAGAAACTCTGCGTGTTTCTACATGATGTAGGAGCAGAAACACTCAGTTTCTACAAGATGTGGGAGCAGAAACACTCCATGTTTCTACATGATGTAGGAGCAGAAACTCTGCGTGTTTCTCTACATGATGTAGGAGCAGAAACTCTGCGTGTTTCTACAAGATGTAGGAGCAGAAACACTCCATGTTTCTACATGATGTGGGAGCAGAAACACTCCATGTTTCTACATGATGTAGGAGCAGAAACACTCCATGTTTCTACAAGATGTGGGAGCAGAAACACTCCATGTTTCTACATGATGTAGGAGCAGAAACTCTGCGTGTTTCTACATGATGTAGGAGCAGAAACACTCCATGTTTCTACATGATGTAGGAGCAGAAACTCTGCGTGTTTCTACATGATGTAGGAGCAGAAACACTCAGTTTCTACAAGATGTAGGAGCAGAAACACTCCATGTTTCTACATGATGTAGGAGCAGAAACTCTGCGTGTTTCTACAAGATGTAGGAGCAGAAACACTCCATGTTTCTACATGATGTGGGAGCAGAAACACGCAGTTTCTACAAGATGTAGGAGCAGAAACACTCCATGTTTCTACATGATGGAGCAGAAACACGCAGTTTCTACAAGATGTAGGAGCAGAAACACTCCATGTTTCTACATGATGGAGGAGCAGAAACTGCGTGTTTCGACATGATGTAGCAGCAGAAACACTCTGTATCTACAAGATGTAGGAGCAGAAACTTTCCATGTTACTACATGATGTAGGAGCAGAAAGACTCCATGTTTCTACATGATGTAGGAGCAGAAACTGCATGTTACTACATGATGTAGAAGCAGAAACTCTCCATGTTTATACATGATGTAGGAGCAGAAACTGCATGTTACTACATGATGTAGGAGCAGAAACTCCATGTTTCTACATGCTGTGGGAGCAGAAACACTCCATGTTTCTACATGATGTAGGAGCAGAAACTCTCCATGTTTCTACATGATGTAGGAGCAGAAACTTTCCATGTTACTACATGATGTAGGAGCAGAAACTCTCCATGCTTCTAGATGATGTAGGAGCAGAAACTCTCCATGCTTCTAGATGATGTAGGAGCAGAAACTCTCCATGTTTCTACATGATGGAGGAGCAGAAACTTTCCATGTTTCTACATGATGTAGGAGCAGAAACACTCCATGTTTATACATGATGTAGGAGCAGAAACACTCCATGTTTCTACATGATGTAGGAGCAGAAACACTCCATGTTTCTACATGATGTAGGAGCAGAAACTTTCCATGTTACTACATGATGTAGGAGCAGAAACTCTCCATGCTTCTAGATGATGTAGGAGCAGAAACTCTCCATGTTTCTACATGATGTAGGAGCAGAAACTCTCCATGTTTCTACATGATGGAGGAGCAGAAACTTTCCATGTTTCTACATGATGTAGGAGCAGAAACACTCCATGTTTATACATGATGTAGGAGCAGAAACACTCCATGTTTCTACATGATGTAGGAGCAGAAACACTCCATGCTTCTAGATGATGTAGGAGCAGAAACTTTCCATGTTTCTACATGATGTAGGAGCAGAAACACTCCATGCTTCTAGATGATGTAGGAGCAGAAACTCTCCATGTTTCTACATGATGGAGGAGCAGAAACTCTCCATGCTTCTAGATGATGTAGGAGCAGAAACTCTCCATGTTTCTACATGATGGAGGAGCAGAAACTTTCCATGTTTCTACATGATGTAGGAGCAGAAACACTCCATGTTTATACATGATGTAGGAGCAGAAACACTCCATGTTTCTACATGATGTAGGAGCAGAAACACTCCATGCTTCTAGATGATGTAGGAGCAGAAACTCTCCATGTTTCTACATGATGTAGGAGCAGAAACTGCATGTTACTACATGATGTAGGAGCAGAAACTTTCCATGTTACTACATGATGTAGGAGCAGAAACACTCCATGTTTCTACATGATGGAGGAGCAGAAACTGTGTGGACATGTGGAAGAATCTCACACCAACAGTGAGCTGACCTGCAGCGTGTCACTGTCTGAGAAGGTCTGAGAAGTCCTGTTCAGCCACACACTCTTCAGTGGACATTGGTCTCATCGTGGACGATGAGAAGAGGACCTTCCTCTCTGCCGTCGGTAGTAGCTCAGGGAACATGCTGGAATAACTTAGATTGTAAAAATGAAAATAAATTTACAGCCGATGGAAAATTGTGGACAAACATGAACATCAGCAGGAAGTCGTCGTGTTTCACAGTTCCTGTGTCTCGTACCTGGAATCTTCAGACCTCAGTGTTCCTCTGATTGTTGTACATGAAGATGTGTGTATATAGAGAAGCTGTACGGCGACATCAGCACGGGCATTGCTAATTTGATATATGCAAATAAAAAAATGTAAAGTTTTTGCAAATCATTGGAGCAAGTTTGTAAGTCTGCTGTCTGAAGACGTGTGAGTGCGTTGTTGTGTGTAGGGTTCTTACTCAGACAAGAAGTCTTTATTTTTAAGAGCTAATAGTAAATATTTTATCACTTTATTTTAAAGACATATTTGAACATTAGATGAGGTTATGCCAAATGTGTATGTGTAATCTGGTGCAGATCAACACAGCCGACTGTTCCCATGTTTTCTATCAAACTTAATTTGTATGAAGTCTTAATTAATTAATTAATTGTTTAATTAATTAAGAACCTGTGTATTTTTGTAGATGTCCAGTATTTATACCCCTCTTTTGTATGTCAGACTGTCGTGTGTGTCATGCTTCACTCTTTCTTCCTAAATCTCCATTTGTTATGGGAAGACAGCAGATGACCGGCTTTGTTTTAATTATTCCTCTGCAGTCCTGTACTGTTACCCTCATGCTGTACTGTTACCCTCATGCTGTGCTGTTACCCTCATGCTGTGCTGTTACCCTCATGCTGTACTGTTACCCTCATGCTGTACTGTTACCCTCATGCTGTGCTGTTACCCTCATGCTGTACTGTTACCCTCATGCTGTACTGTTACCCTCATGCTGTACTGTTACCCTCATGCTGTGCTGTTACCCTCATGCTGTACTGTTACCCTCATGCTGTACTGTTACCCTCATGCTGTGCTGTTACCCTCATGCTGTACTGTTACCCTCATGCTGTACTGTTACCCTCATGCTGTACTGTTACCCTCATGCTGTGCTGTTACCCTCATGCTGTACTGTTACCCTCATGCTGTGCTGTTACCCTCATGCTGTACTGTTACCCTCATGCTGTGCTGTTACTCCCATGCTGTGCTGTTACCCTCATGCTGTACTGTTACCCTCATGCTGTACTGTTACCCTCATGCTGTACTGTTACCCTCATGCTGTACTGTTACCCTCATGCTGTTTATGTAACTACTTCCTAATAAACTACAACGTGTTTCCTACGACCCACCCTGCTGCACCCAGCTTCTGTGTGTGTGTGTGTGTGTGTGTGTGTGTGTGTGTGTGTGTGTGTGTGTGTGTGTGTGTGTGTGTGTGTGTGTGTGTGTGTGTGTGTGTTGGCCTGGCGGCCTGTCCAGGGTGTCTCTCCGCCTGCCGTCTAATGACTGCTGGGATAGGCTCCGCATCCCCACGACCCTGAGAGCGGGAGAAGGGGTTTGGATGATGGATGGATGGATGGATGGATGATGGATGGATGATGGATGGATGGATGGATGGATGGATGGATGGATGGATGATGGATGGATGGATGATGGATGGATGGATGGATGATGGATGGATGGATGGATGGATGATGGATGGATGATGGATGGATGGATGGATGGATGGATGGATGGATGATGGATGGATGGATGGATGATGGATGGATGGATGGATGGATGATGGATGGATGATGGATGGATGGATGATGGATGGATGATGGATGGATGGATGGATGATGGATGGATGATGGATGGATGGATGATGGATGGATGGATGGATGATGGATGGATGGATGGATGGATGGATGATGGATGGATGGATGGATGGATGGATGATGGATGGATGGATGATGGATGGATGGATGGATGCACCACACTAAACAATGGTATGATAGAGTGAAGTAAATATCATGTCGGTCGAGGCCGCTACATGCAGGTGTAACAAACGGATGTTAACTTTTAGAGACATTTTTGAACAAATGTAGGATTTTTTACATTTCTAATCATTTAGATGGAATTTGAGTCAACCTCTATTGATTCCGATTATCTTTTTGCAGTTACAGACAAAATAAACTTCTTATGGTTTTGGATTTTTTCTTTTTTTAATGTTTTATAGTTCATTGCCAAATTCCAGTATCTGTGCTGCTATGAATTCGGCATCATTTTTCGAAAATTGGTCGATGGCGAAATGGCTGTGGTTTCCGCCGGTAGCCACTAGAGGGCGCGCCGTGTTACTTTCCCTGCTCTTGGTGTGACTGGCTTAAAGGAAGCGTTTGCTGGTGGTTTTGTGCAGGTGTAAAGTATTGTGGGGCGGCGGGGAATCCGGAGCAGCCGGGACGCAAACCCGGATCTCCCGCACCACGGGCGACTACGTTCACCGGTCGACGGGGGGGTCCGGCCCGCCAGTCCAGGGCCAGCGGGTCTAGGCATTGGTGGTCGTTACAGTATTAGGTGGTGTGGCGGACTGGGGTAGGAAATCCTCCCCGCGGGGTAGCCGCTGTTCTCCGGCGCGCCGGCGTCACGTTGTCGTCCATAACGTCCATATCGTCCATAACGTCTCTTGTGTGCTCACATGTGGGACGCCAAGCTGAGCCGCGACCGCGACGCGTTTTGAACAGTGTCTCCACGGCGGAAACGGCAAAGACTTAGAAACCCGAACTTCCGTCGGCCAGCCGATGTATCGTGACGTCACTGGCGTCCGGAAAACAGATCTCATCGGGCGCAGAGGTCAGAAGCAACTGCGGGTGCGTCCCCTGTGCTGCCCCCTGCTGGTAAGGCCCATTAATCGGCCAACTTTCCCGCTTCCGGTGTGGGAAGATGGCGGCGCGAATTCCCACTTGCGGCGGCCTCACCCAGTACCGTCCCGGCAGCGTCTTTGTCCGCCTCTGCGGGTAAGTTTTGTCTTCGTTTGATGGCTGGGACAGCTGGCGCTGGATCGGCTGAGGGAGCCTGGTCTGTTGCATCCGGTGGGCCCAGGAACCACGGCTCTGCCTGGAGCTGCGCCCGACGAGGAAGCACCGAGGGCGGGCTGACAGCACGAGGAAGCCCGGTAGGCTAAGCTAACTGCTAGCCCACGCAGGCCGACAGGTACGACAGTCATCCTGGCTGGCGTTCCTTCCCTTGGACAGCGATTTTTATTTTATTTATTCATTTATTTTTTATGTATATGTTAGTCTGGATATGTGTGTTAGTCTGGATATACTGTGTATTACTCTGGATATACTATGTGTTAGTCTGGATATTCTATGTGTTAGTCTGGATATACTGTGTATTACTCTGGATATACTATGTGTTAGTCTGGATATTCTTTGTGTTAGTCTGGATATACTGTGTATTACTCTGGATATACTATGTGTTAGTCTGGATATACTGTGTTAGTCTGGATATGTGTGTTAGTCTGGATATACTATGTGTTAGTCTGGATATGTGTGTTAGTCTGGATATGTGTGTTAGTGTGGGTATACTATGTGTTAGTCTGGATATGTGTGTTAGTGTGGGTATGTGTGTTAGTCTGGCTATATTATGTGTTAGTCTGGATATGTGTGTTAGTCTGGATATATTGTGTGTTTGTCTGGATATGTGTGTTAGTGTGGGTATACTATGTGTTAGTCTGGATATGTGTGTTAGTCTGGGTATACTATGTGTTAGTCTGGATATGTGTGTTAGTGTGGGTATGTGTGTTAGTCTGGATATACTATGTGTTAGTGTGGGTATGTGTGTTAGTCTGGATATACTATATGTTAGTCTGGATATGTGTGTTAGTGTGGGTATACTATGTGTTAGTCTGGATATGTGTGTTAGTGTGGGTATGTGTGTTAGTCTGAATATAGTATGTGTTAGTCTGGATATGTGTGTTAGTGTGGGTATGTGTGTTAGTCTGGATATACTATGTGTTAGTCTGGATATGTGTGTTAGTGTGGGTATACTATGTGTTAGTCTGGATATGTGTGTTAGTCTGGGTATACTATGTGTTAGTCTGGATATGTGTGTTAGTGTGGGTATACTATGTGTTAGTCTGGATATGTGTGTTAGTCTGGGTATGTGTGTTAGTCTGGATATACTATGTGTTAGTCTGGATATGTGTGTTAGTCTGGGTATGTGTGTTAGTCTGGATATACTATGTGTTAGTCTGGATATACTATGTGTTAGTCTGGATATGTGTGTTAGTGTGGGTATACTATGTGTTAGTCTGGATATGTGTGTTAGTGTGGGTATACTATGTGTTAGTCTGGATATGTGTGTTAGTCTGGGTATACTATGTGTTAGTCTGGATATGTGTGTTAGTGTGGGTATACTATGTGTTAGTCTGGATATGTGTGTTAGTCTGGGTATGTGTGTTAGTCTGGATATACTATTTGTTAGTCTGGATATGTGTGTTAGTGTGGGTATGTGTGTTAGTCTGGATATACTATGTGTTAGTGTGGGTATGTGTGTTAGTCTGGATATACTATGTGTTAGTCTGGATATGTGTGTTAGTGTGGGTATACTATGTGTTAGTCTGGATATGTGTGTTAGTCTGGGTATGTGTGTTAGTCTGGATATACTATGTGTTAGTCTGGATATACTATGTGTTAGTCTGGATATGTGTGTTAGTGTGGGTATACTATGTGTTAGTCTGGATATGTGTTAGTCTGGATATGTGTGTTAGTCTGGGTATGTGTGTTAGTCTGGATATACTATGTGTTAGTCTGGATATGTGTGTTAGTCTGGGTATGTGTGTTAGTCTGGATATACTATGTGTTAGTCTGGATATACTATGTGTTAGTCTGGATATGTGTGTTAGTGTGGGTATACTATGTGTTAGTCTGGATATGTGTGTTAGTGTGGGTATTTGTGTTAGTCTGGATATACTATGTGTTAGTCTGGATATACTATGTGTTAGTGTGGGTATGTGTGTAAGTCTGGATATACTATGTGTTAGTCTGGATATGTGTGTTAGTGTGGGTATGTGTGTTAGTCTGGATATACTATGTGTTAGTCTGGATATACTATGTGTTAGTCTGGATATGTGTGTTAGTGTGGGTATACTATGTGTTAGTCTGGATATGTGTGTTAGTGTGGGTATACTATGTGTTAGTCTGGATATGTGTGTTAGTCTGGGTATACTATGTGTTAGTCTGGATATGTGTGTTAGTGTGGGTATACTATGTGTTAGTCTGGATATGTGTGTTAGTCTGGGTATGTGTGTTAGTCTGGATATACTATGTGTTAGTCTGGATATGTGTGTTAGTGTGGGTATGTGTGTTAGTCTGGATATACTATGTGTTAGTGTGGGTATGTGTGTTAGTCTGGATATACTATGTGTTAGTCTGGATATGTGTGTTAGTGTGGGTATACTATGTGTTAGTCTGGATATCTGTGTTAGTCTGGGTATGTGTGTTAGTCTGGATATACTATGTGTTAGTCTGGATATACTATGTGTTAGTCTGGATATGTGTGTTAGTGTGGGTATACTATGTGTTAGTCTGGATATGTGTGTTAGTGTGGGTATACTATGTGTTAGTCTGGATATGTGTGTTAGTCTGGGTATGTGTGTTAGTCTGGATATACTATGTGTTAGTCTGGATATGTGTGTTAGTCTGGGTATGTGTGTTAGTCTGGATATACTATGTGTTAGTCTGGATATACTATGTGTTAGTCTGGATATGTGTGTTAGTGTGGGTATACTATGTGTTAGTCTGGATATGTGTGTTAGTGTGGGTATACTATGTGTTAGTCTGGATATGTGTGTTAGTCTGGGTATACTATGTGTTAGTCTGGATATGTGTGTTAGTCTGGGTATACTATGTGTTAGTGTGGATATGTGTGTTAGTGTGGGTATACTATGTGTTAGTCTGGATATGTGTGTTAGTCTGGGTATGTGTGTTAGTCTGGATATACTATGTGTTAGTCTGGATATGTGTGTTAGTCTGGGTATGTGTGTTAGTCTGGATATACTATGTGTTAGTGTGGGTATGTGTGTTAGTCTGGATATACTATGTGTTAGTCTGGATATGTGTGTTAGTGTGGGTATACTATGTGTTAGTCTGGATATGTGTGTTAGTGTGGGTATGTGTGTTAGTCTGGATATACTATGTGTTAGTCTGGATATACTATGTGTTAGTGTGGGTATGTGTGTAAGTCTGGATATACTATGTGTTAGTCTGGATATGTGTGTTAGTGTGGGTATGTGTGTTAGTCTGGATATACTATGTGTTAGTCTGGATATACTATGTGTTAGTCTGGATATGTGTGTTAGTCTGGGTATACTATGTGTTAGTGTGGGTATACTATGTGTTAGTCTGGATATACTATGTGTTAGTGTGGATATGTGTGTTAGTCTGGATATGTGTGTTAGTGTGGGTATGTGTGTTAGTCTGGATATACTATGTGTTAGTCTGGATATACTATGTGTTAGTCTGGGTATACTATGTGTTAGTCTGGATATGTGTGTTAGTGTGGGTATACTATGTGTTAGTCTGGGTATACTATGTGTTAGTCTGGATATACTATGTGTTAGTCTGGATATACTATGTGTTAGTCTGGATATGTGTGTTAGTGTGTGTGTGTGTGTTCTTGTAGTTTCTGGATATGTTTTGTCTTTGTGTTGTACTGCTGTGGGCTGGAGGAAATTATATTTCGTCTTGTTCCAGATTCCTGAATTGTCCCTTTAATTTTGCATCTTACTCAGATATTTTACATGACATCTCTTTCTTCCTCTCTTCCTCCCTCTCTCTCTTCCTCCCTCTCTCTCTTCCTCCCTCTCTCTCCCCC